>NW_019214047.1:76001-196986 GCF_002532875.2 Varroa jacobsoni | reverse complement strand
CAACAACAACAACAACAACAACAACAACAACAACAACAACAACAACAACAACAACAACAACAACAACAACAACAACAACAACAACAACAACAACAACAACAACAACAACAACAACAACAACAACAACAACAACAACAACAACAACAACAACAACAACAACAACAACAACAACAACAACAACAACAACAACAAGGGCAAAAGAAACTAGTTGGAGAAGAAGCTGAAGAGACGGGGCGTTTCGGTAGCTCGTCGCAGTTATCAGTATCTGCCTAGGTGTATGTGTGTAAGCATGTCTGCACAGCGGAACACCAGCTCAGAACGGTTCGGAAGAAAGTGAGTCTGCTTGTAGACAAAGTTTAAGCCTCCACTGCTAGTGGTTACGTACACGGAAATGTCAACGTTTACGTCCATGCCCGCGTCGGCACTGATCCGTATCGGGCAATTTGTGACCAGATATTGATTTTGAGGGGGTCACAACATGTGCTATAACGCAGGGAAGCTTGATGTAAGCTGGTCGATTGCAGCTTTCACAGCTGGCTTGATGGCACCGCCATTTTATTCTAGTAACGGCCGCTTAGCCGGTACCCACCAATCCACATGAAGCACGCAGAAGGAGAAATCTTCAGAACCTTGGTCCAATATTTTTTTTTTCTAATTTGAATCTTGTCAGGTCTGCAGTGGCGATTACTATAATACATAACAGAACGAACCGTAGCGTTACGTATTTACGGGATACAGGCGAAATGATTGGAAGTCAAAATTAATCTCGTAATCAAACTAAAAAAATGACTGATTATCCATGTATTGTCTACATATATACGTTCTCAAGTATATAAGCTATACAAATTCAAGATGTGTTATCTAGACAACACTCCCGCCCAGTACCCTGTAAATACTTGTCGCTTTGATGGGGAACATTACTTTCTTTAACCAGCAGACCTGCCCATAATGGACCGAATATATTTTTCGAAAATGCAAACAATACGAGACTGATACGAAACGAACTATCGTCACCTTCGTCATGCATCCGTTTAGGTTCATAGAAAAATCTTCCTCTGGAAGAACGTGTCTGCAATCGATGATAATTGATTGTTTCCATTATCTACATTTGTATTGTGGGAAATGCTTTGCCCTATCTGTATATTTTGGTACTAGATATCTCTCTTTGCGGGTCAAGCCGAGCAGGTCAGTCTAGAAAATCCGCACAAACGTTGTTTATCATTGCACGTGATCGTGCCTGTGTCTTTATGCATTTTGCTCTGGTTTGTCCATTTGTGCCGCCCCTTACTCGTCATTGTTGTCATCATCATCATCATCTAAGTAGTGTAGAAGATGCGGTTGTTACGTTCATGACGAGCTTAGGTTGTCCAATGCTGCTATTCGATCATATAAACCCAATCCCAGTCAGGCTCATCAGCACAAATGCCATCACCAGGTATGGTGGCCATCAAGTGGCATTATTGTCATCCTAGCCATCGCTCTAGACCACCACGTCAGCCATCACCCACCGGCCATCACCATCAGCATCATCGTGTTTATTATGATCGACAAGAGACCAACTTACTGAGGACATTTCACACCTCGTTTGCTTTGTCCAATGGCGAGTTTTTTCGGGGCTGCAGTATTGTTACTTATAGCATCAATGGCTTAACTATGTCACTTCGCTTGTCTGTATTCGGCTTATCAGCCAAGCCTGGGTAGTGGCGCCACGATTCGACGGGGTAGCGTGAGGAATCTTCGAGACAGTGACCGTATCACCTATACACACAGCGAAATTCGCTAAAGCCTATGAGAGCTAGGCGCAAGAAAAAGGGCTCAAGGGTATCGTACAGCAATCATACTTTACGCGGTTTATATGACTATATAGAGAGAAAAACTTGAGGAGCACATAGTATCGTAAAGTTGCAGGGAATTTCACGTTCTGTTCAGCCGTTCGTGTTGGTCCTACTGGTGAGGATCGAATTTTCATCGTAGTAGTAGTAGTAATGCGTAGTAGTAGGCCACCGTCCTCTTTGTAATTCATAGATACTTTTCGTAGTCGTTGCTATTGTCATTGTTGTCACAGTTTCACCACCAAAGAGAGTGAACAAAGCCTGTATTGAATTTGAGGTGTCAAACATTCCCCGCACACGCTCTCTTTTGCTTGTTCTGCACACACACTCGTCATTGTTGCTATTTGGTTGCTACCGCCTTTCTGGCTGGCTGGCTGGCTGGCTGGCTGTCTGTCTGGCTAACTTGAATCTGCCGTTATACCATTTCTACCTGTCTCCTCGCCTTGAGAAAAACGTACCAAAGGTAGCAACGAGCTGAAGTGTGGACCCTAATGCAAAGCACCGTTTTTAGTAACCTAGTTCTAGCTAGTGCCCGCAACTAGGATGACCAGTCAATACTATTCCGCGTCCTCCGCGCCCCGTTAGTGTTTGGTCCTTTCGTCCTAGTCGTTATCTTACTACTATTATGGTCTCAACCACGAACACCAGTGGTGCTAGTGATCCTGTGGCCGCTGATCTGGTTTTAGCGCTTGATGAATGCCCCGGTATCGGGCCCTTTAGTGACTGTCGATATGTGTGCACATTTCGATACAGAAGAAGAACAGGGGTTTTTGTGCGCAAACGACGAATTGGGCTGCTACGTGTTGGTGTGAAGCATTTTCGAGGGCGTGTCTATCAGCCACTCTGTGTCCCTGACTGTGTGTGTGTGCCTAAATATGTGCCCAGTCCATTTTACGTATGCGTCGTATGTGTACTTTTGTCTGCATCTGTAACGAAACTAGAACCACAGGAATACAAAGAGAAGAGAACGGAAGACGATATAGGAAAAGTTAGAAGCTGACGGGACGATTAACATGAGAACATGTTAGTGGACGTCATGCTAAATGATGCAGACAAAGTTTGAGAGCACGTGCTTCTCTATGTACCTATATATGGTCTCATTCACAAGAACGTATTGGAAAAGAGGAGTTGATATCACCATCACCTATCACCAGTAGCACCACAGCCCTTTGCTGTTCTGGCCTATTCGTTGACGTGTCTATCTATAGTCCTATTGGCCATGAGCTGTCCTCACCTTCTACCTCCTATTTTCAAGGTACGTTAGCTAGCCGTAACAATAGCATCAACGGTGAACTTTGAGGCGGCAACGCAATTTACTAGTACTCATTCGGTGTGTCCGCTGTTTGATCCATCCCTCTGTTTGTCTGCCTACCTATTAGATGCTCAACTTTCCTACGAAGAATCGTAGTCGTAGTAGCAGCATTAGTATTAGAAGCCTTAGTCGTTCGTACCTCTGGCGTAGTCGGAATCGACGCCGAAAACCTCGTCGTTGTTATCATCGCAACCACCGAATCGTCAGGACCAAGCGATTGGCATCGGCTGCGTATCGACACCAACGACGCCGGCGTGTCGTGATATGAAATGACTATCTTTCTCCTCAAACACAGCACGATTCGAAAGTATAGGACGCTGGTGGGTCGGCGTACGCTAGATGGGGGCATCATGGCTCTGGTACTGAGGAGAAGAAGTACCAGTTTCAAGAGCAATCACCAATGAAGCGATGACGTCCATCTGCCGCTAGTTCTCTTGCTAAGTCGGCGACGCTGCGCCCGTTGCTCTCTTCTGTTGTCTTTGTAAGCCCCCGTTGTTGTTGGTGCGAAGTCTTCAAAATAACAACTGGTATTACTATCAGCGCCATCGCAACAAAAAACTGTTTACGGTGGCCTACGGCAACGGCAGACGCTCTCCATATTTTAGTGGACGACTTTGGCAGAATGTTTAACAGCGACCACCGCAAGGAAAAGCTGAGTTGAGACTGCACTTAATTATTATATAATACTATTCGATGCTACAGTGGTACTAGCCGCGAAATCGTCGACGACGATGATCCTGACAGCCTCATGCTGCTGCCAGCTATGGTGGTGATGGCGAAGAAAAGAAGACCGAACCAATCTGCCAACCAAAGAAACCCCAAACGAGTGGTATGAGTATGCTGCTGGTAAGAGACAGCGCAAACGGCGGGAAGGACTGAACGAGCCAACGAATGCACGGTTTTGTCGCAGAGGCCCCTCTACGCCCTTTTTCTACCTATCCCCGACGCCGTTAACGTTGTCATGACCATTCTCTTAACCACAATTCGTTCGCATGTCCATGCTGCACACGTTCGGCCAGTTAGCCAATCGCTAGCTAGCTAGCTAGCTAACATACGCATGCAAAGTTTGATTGTCTCTGCCCAGTCGTCCCTGGTTGTTACAGCTGAAGCTATCGTTGTCATCGTGGTTATGGCCGATACCGCGCAGAGCCGCGCTGGAGCGCAGAAAAAAAGTACAACAAAACTACCGTTTTTTTTTTAAAAAGAAAAACAAACAAAATTGCTACTGCTACAACTCGTAGGTTGGGGGCGACAACAACTTAAGAATGTGAGAGAGAGGGAGAGGGAGAGACGGGAGGAATAAAAAGTACAGGGGAGAAAACGAATTAAGTAAAAACGTAACATTGCACTTTTCTGCTGTTGTTTCTATCATTAATCTACACCGTCATCGCCATCAGCACCTATTCAGTTTATCTTCAGCGCATCAGGAGATTGGTTAGTAAGGCCTTGCCTCCGATATCGTACATTAGAAACTTAGCAGAAGGAGTATAGACGTGGCGGAGACATCGAGTGGACTGAGCGGGCAGCTTAAGCAATGATACGGAGCGAGATACAGGGTAGTGGCAGGTAAGCTGAATAGCGGTAGGAGAGAAAAGCTCACCGATGGATGCCTGGGAACAGATTAATAGAATCGAATGGCAGACAAATACCCTAACGACAGGCTCTAACAGATTTAGCATGACTCGGTACCGATATATGCGCTTCTCATTGGGCTGAGCTAACTTTAATCAGTTAGCGGACTGCCATCGCGTTAAGTCCGCATATAACGCAATTCCTTACCCGCTTGCTCCACCGTCACGACATGGCCAAAGAAAGTAAGGCAGGTAGGCAGAGAGAGCAATGCAAGCCAAAGGGGCAAATAAAACCTGTTCAGCAGTTTAATGCCAATCTTCAAACAACTAACCCAGATTGAGTATGAGCATTTACGTCTGTTTTGCACACGCGGATGGACCGATATTCAGTTGCTATCGGATCCACGACAACTACATAAGGAAGTCAGCTGGCGAGCGAATAGACCGTTAGCTGTGCATGTTGACGCAGGATTGGTTGTCGACTGAAAAAGTGATATAAACAAGGCAGAGCCAAAAGGGAAAGGCTGACTTATCTGGAAAATCAAGTGCGAAAAAGAAAAGTCTACGGTTGTTAAGGGATCGCAACGAAATTACGGTAGGTGGCGTCTTTTGCGGGACCGACGGAAGAGCCGTTGTGTTTGCCTAGCGTCGGGAACAGCAGCAGCAGCAGCAACAAGTGGCAAAACGGGAAAGCAATGATGAAGAGGACATCAGCTAACAAGCATCCAGCAATGTTCGGGAAGGCTTGTATTGCGTAGCACCGCTCTGCATTGTAGCCCGTTTGTTCAGCCGATAATAACTGCAGCAATAGTAGCTTGGCTTGCGATGAAGTTACGATCCCGTGACTATTGCAGTTAAGCTGCATGTAGCTTACTTGTGCGCCAGTTCGGTGATGCCCGCGCGGCACTTTGGTGCACGCTCGATTACGGCGCCCAATAGCTGCGGCTGGCTGGCTGGCTGGCTGGCTGGCTAGCGAGGGGCCTGATCAGGCGCCTCTGACGCCACGAAGAGCGTTGGTGTTGACCAGGCCAGTACCAACTATTTCGTCAGGTGTTGCTGTAGTACCGTTAATCTTGGGATCGGTGATGATGACGCTCATGTTGACGCCGCAGCATTGCGCCTATTAACATTATTCCTGTCATAATCACCAGCAGCAGCGGGCAGTAAGATCAGTACCAAGGGCGGCAGCGGTAGAAAGTGAAGTTACTCTGATAGAGAAATACAAAGCGGTACCTGTGGTACTGGTATAGCCGCAAAAGCAACTCTTATCGCTAATGCGTGACTGGTCGTCGGTCACAAACGCAACTTCACCGCTATTACTGCGGGGCGCGTTGTACCCATCGGAAGGCACTGTCGATGTTGCTGATTTAAACGCAACGAATGGCGTGAAAGAAGCGACAAGGCGCAGGAAAGGACAACAGACGCGGGTGGCTCTAAGTGGTCGCCTGTCTGTGCGCGTCTTTGGCGTGCGTGTCTTATTGATTTAAGTTTTTGCTGTCCTATTGTTGGTAGTACCGTTGTTTGTTTGTTTGTTTGTAAAGAATTCGAATGTAAATAGACAAGGGATAAATGTATCGGCTACCGCTTTGCTTTTTAGACAGATTACGAAAATGGTTTGGGAAATGTACATGTAATTTTTCAAATTAAATCTAGTATTTCCGATTTAGCAACGTCATGCCTGGACCGAATTCAGTTGACGTCAGCTGACTAATCATATTAATAAACATTTTTTTTTTAATTTTAAGTTTACCTGGTAGCATGTTTCTGTTGTTTGTTCGGATCCCGTCGGTACGTCGTACTATATTATTATCGGGTGAAGATAATTCGTTCATAAAGAAGAAAGTTGTTTCTTCCGTTCTGCCTACAACGTATAGCACCATTGCGCTCGAACGATTAATCAATGACGCGAAGCGACAAACATCCATGAAGCATTTTGTTGTTGGTCTTGAGTCTTATAATTAGTCACTCGAGACGAATTAAAGGCACAGTCCGCTTTGTATTAAAATCGCGTTCGCTCTTCACTGACTTTCGTTGCTTCGGATGCCGTTGTTTCGGCAATAGTTTTGCGGGCGCTCACAGCTTCGACTAGCATCAGAGAGTACCGTTCAGCTTATCAGAACCAGTTGCTCCCTGTCCAAGTTTGCGGCGTTTGTTGGTTGATGACTGCATACTTTCTCGGCACTCACTCGCCCCCACCCCACCCATCGCGTTGCTTTGATTTCTTCAGCATTTCACCGATCTAGCAGCACCTGCGTTGCGGTCTAGGGCTCCAACCGGAGCTTCACGTATCGTTTACTGTGCTCGTAGAGATTGTTTCGTATAGCGGGATGTATAAGTGCAGCGTCCGACGTGACAGTCGCGAAAGCCAACGGCAGGCAGACGAATTTTGTTCGCACACGAACTGGTATACACGGTAGTACGTCGATACACTCATCATAACAGGCTCATTTCTAGTAGTGACCATGTACAGGAAGAGCTCCCACATCACTGACCACAAACGAGGATCAGATAAAAGAATCGATTCCCCAGTGGTCTCCCATTTCACTCCATCTATTTAATTATATATAATATGATACCGTTATATCTGTGTCTGTCGTATAATACACTTGTAATATTATCGCTCGTCCAATAACCATCAGTTGAATTATTGGTCAAAATTATTAAAACATCGAACGGTTCGGGCCATGGAGGGTGGGTTAGCAAACGCCAAATCGGGGTCTACTCGGTTTTTATATTGAACGATCGAGTTGAACCTGTGCGCATGATCAAGTGTTCATATTGAATGGCAAACACCATTCATCGATTTTGTGTGCAGTCGTCACCCTATATTCGGCTGTACCATCATGGCCTGCAGCGCTGTGCGTGGGCAAACAGCCTT
Source organism: Varroa jacobsoni (assembly GCF_002532875.2). Taxonomy (NCBI): domain Eukaryota; kingdom Metazoa; phylum Arthropoda; class Arachnida; order Mesostigmata; family Varroidae; genus Varroa; species Varroa jacobsoni. Next base: position 189,393 of record NW_019214047.1, on the reverse strand, counting down.
GCGATCCCGCCTGCGTTTCGCCGATCGTCGAACCGCCGGCACACAGCCGTGTGAGACAAAATTTCACAACGAATACAACATTTTGTTGTGTCTTTCTTATTTCGAGTGGTTGAACTGAAGTGGTCGTTTTCTAGTTTCGTTAGCTGCCAACAGCGGGTCACCAAAGAGACGCATGCGAAATGTACAGGCGATGACGAATGTCCGCATGACTGACATGAACATGGGCGACCAGCCGGACTACACTCAGGGGCGGATAACGAAAACTGCGACGGTTGGCGATCAGCGACAAAGTGGAAAAAAGATTGATTACGCATGAATGAAGTATCTGTGGCCTCCATGAATGAGTCTCCACCGCCCGTTTGTTGCCCTGTACTGCGTTCGCTGGAAGAGACGGAGCTATGCAACGCTGCTGGATTCATGTGTATGGAGAAGATGTTGTAGGAAGATGAATGAATTGTGTCCCTATATTCAATTCTTTAGAGCAGCTACTGTTTCGCGATCGCCATAGATAGTTATATGTCATACATCTCCATTGTGATCCTACACGATACTCGTTTCTCGAACGGGTTTGTTCTTTGAACCTATGACGATCGCCTGGTCCGGATACTTATTGAAGCGTATATGGCGGGATTTTAAGGTCAAATGTACTTTGCTTCGAACAATGTGACCTATTCTCGACACTGCTTTGCCTTTCGACCAACGCAAGGCCCGTGGATATACATACCTACACATGTGCGCTTGCAAACACACGCCAACAGATAAATAAAGTAAAATACAATTAGATAAATAGTGGTCAGCACGTGGCGTTTAGTTATCTTAGTTGTTGGCCATTTTCTAAGCTGATTTTTCAATCTGCGGTAAGCGGCGACGCTGGCTAAAAGAAAATAGTACTACTGTTGTGACCGCGCGCCACGAAACCGATAATATTCTCAGCAACGGTCAACAGAGGCGAGAAATGGAACTCCATGACGTGCTGTCTATGTGAGCCGGGCTAAGTGTTAGATGGCATAACAATGCTCAGCCTATGGCTTACCGTCGCACGTAATGTCGTCGTATCTATCGTCAAAACGATTTATGCATGCTGTAGCCAAGTCGGTGGCCGCCAGCAGCAGCAGCAGCAGCAGCAGCAGCAGTCACGACAACAGCGTCGTAATGAACACAATTCAACATTGAGCGATGCTAGACCAGCTGCACTCGGCTACGTATGCAATACTAGGACTAGTGTTTGTATTTAGCGTAAACACTCGTCACCAATAATGACGACAAAAGCAACGATAGCGACGAGGGTGACGATGATAACACCGACTACGACAAGCACGAAAAGAAGGAAGAGCATCACAGGCCGTAGTACGAACGATTGGCGGAACCTCTCCGTGCGGCGTAAGCAATGGCTATCGTTTACGGTAGACTCTACTGTCGCTGCTGTTACTATCATCGTCACAATGAAACTGAATTGCCAAGCAAGCAAGATCGGATTCGGTTTTGGTCTCGGAATCCGGACTTTTCGTGTACTGACCGCTCGATCTAAACGCCCAGTGATGATGTGTGCTCTTTCAAATATGTAGAATTTTTATTGTTGTCTATACGCTTCCGTCCGCCACATACAGAAGTGCATAAAGCCAGATTCTTTGGCTTTGTTTAGCCTATTAAACACAGCGTTGGTAGTAGCATGCTCCAGCGCAGCAAAACGGGCATGAATTTGTGCATGAAACGCTAACGGCGATACGGTCGTGGCTAGTTCAAGGAGTGCTTCACACTGATGTCCCTGCGTGCGCCTGGCTGTCAGCGATAGTACCTGACTAGTTGACTGTTAATGGCCTTAGCAGCAGCAGCAGCCGCAGCAATAGCATTAACGTCGAGAGTTTAGGACAGTCTTTGGTAAAATGCAGCCCATGCAACAATACGATGTAAATGGTTCGGGGTTCGGTGTTTTCCACGCCGTTGGCTTTCTTTTGGATGCCGTATTTTGCTCCCTTAGCCGCATGGGTCATTATGAGCGCTCGTGCGGGAAAATGAAGAACATAAGATTGGCGAAGCAGAGTTTCAGCGGATTCGATTATTTTTCATTGCTATTAGTTGTTAGCTATGCCCCAGTTGAGCGTCGCGTTACGTACTTAAGCATTGCGCGTACGCGTTGCTAAAGGCTATTGTCGCTAGCACCTGGAACAGGGACTTGGTCTCGTCAAACTGGTAACGGCTAGCCAGCTTAGCATCTATTGCATATCAGCCCAAATGCCTTCTATGTTATATGCTATTTTAGACGCGAGACAGCGTCATCGCACGAAGAAAGAACTGAGGAGCGGCACGGAAGAGGCTGCACGATCACTTTGCGTCTACAACAATTAGAACACACACGAAAGGAGTGTACGTAGGTCGTCGATCATTAATGGACCCTTGTATACGTTATTAAATTCGTAATATATTTTTTGAAACTTGTTCGTTCAAGCACCGATGTCTGCGCCAGCCGACACGCAGTAGGGGTGATGCGTTCGTTACGTATGTGCACTATGCAGTGAAATATACTTGATCTGTTTATTGATTGTACTGAATGATCGGCGTATCTCATGCACTCGTGGCGTAGCAAACGCTACGTTATTGCAGGGACCGGTTTTATGCTGTGGACAGTATCTACCTACGTTCACTAGCGTGCAGTTGGCCAGTGTACTAGTTATTTTAGCGAGAATCGCCTATGTGAATTTGGTTATCGGTCACTTCTATTTCGCGCTAAGCACACTCGTAGTACTATTATACCGCCATTTCGTCACGGTATCCCTAGATAAATTGTTGCTTTGTCTAGTTGTTGTTTCAGATGCGTGCGGCTGGGAGCCATTCCTGTCAATATGTGTTTGTGTGTGTATACATATCTTTGTTGGGTGGTTGAGTTTGTTATCAACGCCTCTGATCTCTGAGTTTCGTGGTGGCCGCGCGGACGGTGGCGAAGCGGCGGGCGGGGTTGCTGCTCTTGTTTATTAGTAGTAATGACGGATCTCGAGACAGAAAGGCTTTGAGGACAGGCAGACATCCAGGCATGGAGCTGAAATCGGGGCTATCGCTTCGGGAGGCTGTTCGCCGCCATTCTGAGTAGATCGGTAGAGTTGCCTCTGCTGACGCCACTAGTGACTCGCTGTGATTCTAGCGCTACTGTGACTGGAGAGCAATATTACCTCGCGTGTGGCAGGCCTGCAGTCGACGATCGGAGCGCAAGTTACTTATTTATCTGACTCGTCGCCGATTATTCTCCTTTGAGAGTGACTTGTCATCCGGTAGCGATTCTTAACAAATCCGCTAAGGAAGAACGACAGCGAGAAAAGCGTTGAAGTTTCTAGAATTTCTTCACATTTTCGACAACAGCAGCGGTAGCGGTAGCGGTAGCAATAGTGATACTAATGTATTCGAACAGAACAGACTGCAGACATATATGTACGGGAAAGCATATACTAAAGTACACGCATATAATAGATACAAGCTTTTATTTATCCCTATATCACGGCTCGTTGATTGAGGTACTCGTGCAAGTTTTTTTATCTATGGTCAACGCTATTGGCAATGTCCTAGTTGTAACTGAACGAGTAGTTTACCATCGACAGTCACTATAGCAGACATGTCGTCATCACGATGGCCGCAGCAGGCCTCTAAAAGGGCACCATCATCAACAGCATTATCGTTATACCTCGCCATAAGTTGAAAGATGTGGCCAAACACAGTCTACCATAAAGAAGAGAATTGGTTGAACCGGTCGTGTCAAGAGAGGATCGGGTTTGAGTCCGGGATCGACAAGGGAGTTAGTTGTTGCGTAGGCTAGATCAGCATCTTCTAACGCTGGTCCAGCGATCTACCGATAGATCGGTGGGTTGCTAAGTCTCTTGGCCGCTCGCTGGCGCCAGGAAATTACTGGCTCCTTCGCATTCGAGGAAAGCCATTCATTTGTTTCTAGTGCATAAGAAAACGTCAGCCAGCCAACAATTTCGGGCTTCGACGGAGACCTTCGCCGGCCTGATCGTCGACGTCGTCCGCTTCGCCCTCACCACCCTCATCATGATGACTGCGCCGAATCAAACGGAAATTCTCTAACGGCCTGAATGAGTAACTGACCGCCGTTCAGAGTTTAACACACAGTCAGTCGGTCACCTGCGTCAATCAAGTTGGTACTCAACCAGCCAAATGTCAATTAACAATAAGTAAAATGGCATATGGTTAGAGATAATGCTGAGAGATAGCTAGCCGCACAGTTTTTTTAGTAACCTTTCTTTTGTAGCGTTTATTTGTCAGAGTCGAACAGGATGATCTACATCAGATCGCCGATGCAAAAAAACTCACAGTTTTGAGGTTTCTATAACTATATCAAACGATAATAATTCCTATTACATGAGAAAAGCTATACTATAAATTATATAAATATTGCAAGTCAATTCTACTGAGCAGGTAGAACATGGGTCGTTGAAATGTCAACAAGTTGATGCTAATGAACCTGTTGTCCTATATCCTCGTGGGTAGGTCAGAGACCTGCTGAAGCAGAATTTAGAACGACGACATAAAAGAGGTTTGCGCCATCAGCATCCTTTCGTGGATTGACCGCTCACCACGTTTGTTGGGTATAACTTTTCTGATAGAGCCGGTTATGATAAAGCTAAGTTCACACCAAATCATGTATATATATATATGATCGCCAAAGTATTCAGGTCAGATTGGTCTTTTTTTAAGTTGATTGGACCTGTAGATTGGCCAGTCGATGTTGACTACGTTGATAACGCCCCTGTCAAGTATTTCAAGAATCATCCAACGTATCATATACCGATATATATATATATATATTGAAAAAATCAGGGAAGATCAATACTCCCACCCGTCATAGTGATATCAGTACCAACGACATAACGCCATATTTGAACATTAATATGGACTGCGATCCCGTTAACAGGCCTGTCCTATTGCACTTCTATAGCAATTGTATCTACGAAATGCTGTTCGGATCAATACAGGGAGAAGCATTATTCGGTAAATGGGTGTGACTAGTACTTATGCGTCCTGCTGCGTGTTATCGCATGTTTTTCCTGCCATTTAATTCTCCATGTTGGATTAATGCTCATGTTATGAAAGGCAAAGCAGGACACTTCATTGCTGTTTTTCATATTTTTTTTCCAAAAAAAGGTCTATCAGGCTGATCTCAGCACTAGCGGTAACCGATAGTGCGTTCAACTTCATTTTTAATTGGTAATGATAATATTCTAGGACGATCGTAACTCGTTCCTGCCGGCACCGGACCCTTCCAGGTAGAGCAATTCATTGACAATTTACTATATTATATATTGCTGTGATATTTTCTACGTAGGGAGCGGATGATCAGCTTGCGTAAGCCGATCTGGTAGAATCCTGTCGCAATAATATTTTTCTTTTTTCAATTTTTTTTATTCCGTTAATGGCAATTCTGTTATTGGTGTTCAAGCGATATGGCTCGATTCTTGGAGGATGACGTCGACTTGACAGCGCTGACTAACACCATAGACACAGCCGATGAGGCAACGAGTAGGCCAGCCGGCGGCAGCTGCTCGAAAAGAGCTCTCGTCAAGTAGCCTAAGCGCATCAGTGCCTTTATTGGTATTCTTTTTATCTCTATCTTTCTTTTTGTCGTCATCTTCGTGGTCGTCGTCATCGCCATCATTGGCATCGTTGTCGTCTTCGTCGTCAGCTCTGTTATCTACCGAAGTGAGGGAACGCCGCTACTTCGACTTTTGTGGAACCCGGACTTTTTGAGGGAACGATTCGCACAGAAAGATAAGGGGCCACCAACCGCTGTCGTAGTGATGGAGCAGAAGGGCATTTTAATCGAGCTAACTGAGTAGACGACAGCGGAAAAGCCGAGTCCGGATAACGGCAAAGGCATAGCCAGACTATGTACCTGCCATCGTCACTATGCGCGAGCTCCAGCAAAGATTCAATAGTTTACCGTCATGACCGCTATGATGCCGGTTCTGGCGCAACAACAACCTGCTTCACTCCTCTCCATTAAGCACAGCTTTACAAATAATAGTAAAGCTCACGAAAATGCAAGAGACGCGGACTTTTCTGTGCTTCGTTTGCTGCTGATTTATAACAAACTGTAAAAGAACCAGCCTATCGTAAACGGGATCCCGCACTCTGATACAGATCACTATAGAGTGGCTGATTGAATTTGAGATCGTGGATGTTCGTGCAGCGTCATAAACGTCATCATATAAGGACAAACTTTTATTTAAATGTTGAGAATTAAAACAGAAGGTCAAGCATCTTACGTTGTAATTCGTTCGCTGCTTTTTGTTTATTGCGCTTGTTGATATAGGTATAAGGCGAAGTTCGATTTGCGTCCCTACCTCGAAATTGTTCACGGCTATAGCGCGGTGCGTGTTTCCGGAGTTTTTGTATTGACTCTAATTAAAATAACGTGCAAAAGTAAAGTTGACAGGGAGATGATTGGCGGTTGTGCTCGTTCCCGTGAATTCAAAAAACACATGGGGCATTCATTCATGAGGCGTACGGCGAGATACGTAAATTCGGAGAAATGAACAAAATTCGAGTTACCGCCATTACTCCGCGGTAGTTCAGAACGCGTGACCATTAGACACGGTAGATCAATTATGAATTGAAGGAATTGCGAAACATCGTTTACGACAAGGGTAGTGCCATTAAAAGTTATGAAACGTTTTGAGACGTAATTATGGCGGTGCTTTGGTAATAAATAACATCCTTCTCAGAAGGTGTTGCATTGTAACTATCACTTACGTGTTGTATCTACGAAAAGACCCATTTGCCGAAAAGAGGTAGTTTGACCATACGAAAGAACAGGTGTTTGACATACGAATCAAATAGGTAAATTAAATACTACGTCTGCTGTTACCCACACAAATTACGCGGTCTTTTTTCTTGTTGAACAAGGTGCACTAATAAGTGCTCGACAATACTACTGCAATGCATGTTACTTTTGCCGAACGTACTGACCGTTCTATTTTCTCTGTCTCAAGGCAACGCTGCTGCCGAGCACAAAAATCGTAAAGACTCCCTCCTGACTTGACGACATGTCCGGCTGCTCTCCACAAATAAATGATCACTTGCCACAGCCAGAGCGAATTGATCATCTGTTTGGCCGGGCCACAGGTCGCCGACGAATCTCAATTGCCGATAAGCGGTCGAACCCCAGAAGCAAATCTAGCGGCAACGATACGACAACATGAACATATAAAACAGTAACTGGATTCGAACGTTTGGATGATTTTTAAAATTGCGTTAGTAAGAAAACTCGGTGCTGTCGTCCCCGCCTCGTTTAACAACTCTGCTTCGCGCTAGCTGGCTGTCTTCAGAGACGATGATGCTCTGTGTGAAGGCGAGGATGGGTAGAATGGAAGAGGACGAGCTGCCGGCGGCGGTGGCGAAACTACGGCTGAAGTCCCAGGCGTCCACGCCGTACTGCCAGCAGCGTACGTGTGTCATCTGGGAGGGAGCCAACGAAAGGCAGTGCATTCCTGTTCCAGTCGTTAGTAACTGTAGTAATGGCTAGTGCGACAACGGCATCGATGGATAGCCACAGGGACGCAGTCGAATCTTTCTGTTTGCCTATTCCTCTGTTCCGCCGTCTCCGTCTGTCTGCGAGTGTTTCTATGTACATGTGTGCGTGTGTGCGCGCTTCTGTTTATGTGGGAATAGAGTCATGTTGTTGTTTTACGATTAGATTGGCGCGGGTCGGTCACAGCTACAACTGAAGCCTGCTTCTTTCCGCTATTCCTATCTTTTTTTCAGCCAAAAGTCAGCAAAGAAAACGGTGAACTGCTGTGAAAGAGGGAAAAGAGCTCAGTGAAAACGAGAGAGAGAGAGAGAGAGAGAGAGGGGGGGGAGGGAGGGAGGAAGGAAGAAAGAGAATTGATTGGACGAGACTCATCGGCAACGATAAAACGACCTGCAATAGAATTTAATTGGTTGCCTTAGTAGAGCTGTGCCTGCTGTCCGGTAGGTTGGTCCACTGGTTTCTGCTGCGATTATTGACGCTGATCCTGCTAACTCCGTAACTATTTAGGCTGTTGTCGTCATGGCCTGTTGTGTTACTGGGCCGATTCGTCGCCAACCGGTTCTGGGAAAATTGAAAAGAACCGTACAGGTTGTCCGGACAATTTGGCTCATGCCGTACAGCCGCTTAACCTTCAGTGTCCCGCTTCTTGTATCGTACTAAATAAACAATGCAGCCTTAGAGAGCAGAACATCGGCAGCAGCTATAAAAAATTTACCGAACGCATGAAACACGCCTGTACAGCGTAATAGAATAGTGTACGTATTGATATCATTGTTATTCACGGTAGCGACCGAATGCGTATGGATAAACGACTCATCGATTGCGGTTCCGTGACGCCGCCGTCGTTGTTCTTAACATTTCGACGTGTGCGTTGGCGTCTGTGCGTTTATCGTCTCAAGTCTTAGTGTTCGTGCTGGGCGTACGACCGATGCTTAGTTCCGTAACGCGACGTTCGATCTTCGAGGAAATGCAATATAAAGTCTAAATATAATAAAAGCACGTAGCAGCATATGCTCACATTTATGGATAGTAGTTGGCTATTAGCGATGCTATGCATCCGCTCATCTATTGCAGGCTGTTTAGTCGTTGCCCGCTGCGTATGAGCGAACGGCAAGAAATTTCGCCCAAATACTAGCACTGTATTATTTTAAGGAGAGAACCACTGGAGATGCGGTCCGCACCCGACTTGAAAGATTGGTTGGACCTCACGGATTCACTCATACTCGCTGGGGCTGATCGAAAGAAGAAAAACAAGGCGTAAAGTCGATAACTTGGCGCTATTTCTGCGACGATGGTTTGTACCCGTACAGACCCGTATGCGTTATGTTAGCTACAACAACTCGTGGTGTCGAAAAAGCGTCGTGAGTTACGAACACTGAATAGTGGGGGTCGGTGCTAGACAGGGGGCAATGGGGGCTAAGTGAGGTGGCGTACAAGTTGCGGTCCTCAGTGGTGTTGCTTCTTGGCCGGCGTGTCTGCTGTAGTCAGCAGCGTTTTGAAGTGCTGAAGTAGGTGCCACTCTCTTCGGGACTTTCATTCTATCATCATCAATCCATTCAAACATATCTACTCACCGAATTCATTGGCTCTATCGATAACTGTTATCAAGCCGCATATGCTTATATTTGACTCGCTGGCTGGCTGGCTGGCTGGCTGGCTGGTTGAACGATACGATGCGTGGTCAATCGCACTACACAGAACTGCGCCACTGTAAACGAAGGGAGGTGGCATCGTGGAGGTATGACGCGCACGGTCGTCAGCAGTCCACGAGCGCATGTCCTCCTCCCGGACATGGCTTATCCACTGTGCCCCAATATGTATAGATAGATAAATATTTCATGTGTGTATAAATGCATGGCTAAGTGCGCCTACGTAAGGGGTCTGACAAAACGATCGACAACGGACCACGTGCTCCTGTCGTCGTTGTTTCTGTTGTTGTTGATGCTGTTATATCGACATTTGGAATACGACGCTACTTTCTTTTTCTCACTCACTAGCAACAGAAGGAAAACACCGGCAGTAGCGGCAGCACCATCACCGTCACCAACTAGGTCCCTATAGCATCAGCAATTTAGCAAGCGAAGCTCAGAAATGGGAGCGACGCGCTACCACGGTGTTATGAAGCGGAAAGGCTGTGCCGTTGCTTGTGCGTGTCTGTCTGCGCATCCTGCTACGAAAGCAGCGACGAGAAACGTCAAAGCGTCGACGTACCATTCCGTGCGCTGCTCTACGAGGTGTTCACACAACGAGCGGAGACGATAGAGAAAGCGCGAACGAGATATCCCTAGGGCAACAAAGTTAGCTAGCTAGTCCCTTCTGTTGCTAGTAAAAATCGAGGCGTGTAAAAGGTGAAGGCGATCATTTGTTATCGCCGTTGGCTACAGAAGCGATGAAGAGAACGAAGTAGCCAAAGACTGCTGCTGCTGCGCGCTTATTGCTGTGTATCTTCGTAGCATGCGTTAGCAGACGTCGATTCGTTGTGCTTCACCCTCCATGCTGTGCACGGCGAGCAACAAGAGCATCAGCATCAGAAGGTAGCAAAAACAGCAAACGATGTTAGTGGACGTCAACGGACGCACAGTACCCCCGGACTTGCCCCAATCTCGACACATTCTTTTTCGTGCCGTCATCGAACCGTGGGCACACATTCTCATATACACATTTAACTTGCGTCTGTGTCCGTTCTAGAGGCAGCCTATTTTATAGGAAAATTCTATTCTACGCGCCCATTTTCATTTTCTCGTATTCGCTATTTTTGCTTTCCGTATTTGTTGCGTGCACGGGCTGCTTTCTCCCAGTTTCGATCACTCTTTCTTTCTTGGTCACTCATATCAGCGTCAGTAATCCATAGACTCCTCATTGGATCTATCTGCATCCTCATCATTATCGTCATCGTTGTCCTGACCGTCGCTGATGGCTGTGGGGCTCCTTGCGGGCAGTCACGAAGCGCACGAGGTGCGAACGGAGCCCATCGTTCTGATCATGATTTTCAAAACTAAAGGAGTCTCGTTCGCCTGAAGGAATTCGACTGGACGACGACGACATGCACTGACTGCAATATTATTCGATGTGAGAGACAGGACGGGGCCATAAGGTTGCATAAGGTCGATTGAGAATGTGGTGCTAGAATTAAAATGAAACAGACCAGAAATAGATCAAAGACGACGGGGTATGCACCGTTGGAAATCGAAAATATGTAAATAAGGTATAAAATAGCTAGAAAAACTAGATTATCATAATTTAATGTTTTTTACTCGTTCGCAGTTGGGATGGAATTGACTTCTGGTCGGCACGACGTTAACAAGACGTTTGAGGGCCACGTTCGCCTATCCGAACAGGGACGTGAAGCACAATCAAAACACTATGAGAGACTTCGATCACGCAGAGATCAGTTCCCATCGATAGTTTTGGGGCAACAAAAGCAAACCAAGGCAGCTAAGGGACAAAGTTGTTTCATATGGTTATGTCGTCTTCGATGAGACAACCAAATCACCGTGTCCTTTATTGTCCCTGTTTCTTTTTTCTTTGCGGTTATTTGGCCGGCAGACACAATTGCGCTTCATTGTTGGCATCATATCGGGACAAACGGAAGTCCTTGCCGCCGTCGGCGATGTGGCGGCGAACTCTTCGTATCATTTCGTATCGTATGGCTGGGCCACTCTAGCGGTCAGTCGTGGAGCCGTCCCATCGGCCGTCGTTCTCGTCTGGTTTCGTCAAATGTCGGCGTCGTCGATCTTCATCAGCCCCTCCCACCTTGAGTCCGCTAACAATGAAGAGTCTGAAGAGTTGACGAAGACGGACCTGAACTGACCTGACTAAGACAGGCGTTTCAGGCGTCCAACGTCTCGAGTTGCTCCTGTCGCTCCAATTACCTGCCAAAAAAGAGGAGGGCTTTCCTGACAATGTGTATTATACGAACTGAGACCGTAATTGGTGGCCGTGTCGCTACGGTACCAAACGCCAATTGTGAGGACTGATCGGTTACATTGTGAGGCAAGGACACAGACGAGTCAGCCGTCCGTCCGTTTCCGAGTCCTCGTTGAAAGCACGCTGGGTCGAAGGAAAGCGGCAAGGCAGAGAAGCTGTTGAGATCGTATCGCGTTCAAATGCAATATCTATGGCGTCGCGATGTCCCGTGAGAACAAACAACTAATATCCTGCTCTCCCTTTTACACTTGCTGTCATCGCTATCCTGGCCATGCTACTTGCTGTGGCCCACAGCATCCGCCCCAGCACCGAATATATTTATTGTCTACTGTAATGTAAAGCGCGTGAAATATACTTGTAACGCATGAGGAAATAACAAATCACGCATACTTCAGATGAGAGGGGTTTTTAGCAAATTCATCAATTTAAACTAATGGAGATGCTGCTCTGGTTGTTAAATAGTTTCAAAAGTAAACGAGTCGACAGGTGAACAAAATACCCCCTCAACTTTGAAGAAAAAAGTGTTGGCATTCAAACGATTTGCTTCCGCGTTAGAGAATGCTGGAATCTGTACGTGCTCGCTTATAAATAGGCTTAAGTAATCGTGTGTTCATACATATATGTATCCTAGATTTACGAGCATCGATACATTCATGCGTTTAAGTAATCTCTCAACCAAAATCACAGCCAACGGGCGTTTGATGGGCAGATAGGCGAAAAATCGACAACATAACATTAGTTGGATCGGTTGTAACAGGAACGGTGCTAGGGCTATAGGTGATAGTGGCCATCGCGGTAGCGGAGGTCGGACACTCTAATGATCACATCAGCGCCACCATCAGCCTATGGCACAAACAAGCGTAGCGTGTACAAGCTAGTGAAAGGTTATAAACGGCCGAAGCGTCGAGCGGATCATCGCTAGTAGAGGATGCGCGCTCAACGAGCGAGACGGCAAAGGCAAGCGGCGGAGAAGAGCAAACCTTAGACTGAAGTAAGCAGAAGCTCGAAAGGGAAGGAGGTAGTTAGACTGCTGCTACCAAGCATCCTTTATCTATTATCTGGGTAGTTACATAGCTACCTGATGTCAGCTTGACGAAACGTTCATGAAAGGCACACAAGCGCTTAGGCCCATTGCTGTGGACACATCCATCTAGATTCGTTGTTATTGGCGCAGTTCGCCTTTCAAATTTTGTTTGGTAGAATCCTCTTATGAGTAGCATATTTAGGATGATTTAAGCAATTGCATGGATGTCTTCACGGCTAGTATTTCCTGAGACTGCTTCATTGGCAGATGTTTACACACACACACACACACCGAAGTAGACAACGCAGTTATACTAGCACGAATAGGGATAGGGACTGCTAATCAGGTGTCGGACTTGTTGGTCAATAACATATTCGAGACAAGTTGTGGAGGGATGAGCGTAACTCGTAACTTCCTGCAGAAAAACTGGAGCATCTGGTTTGAAAACACTCGTTTTCAGTTCAATGTGTTAATGTTTAAGGTTTTCGTTTTTGTCATCGTATAAAACGCCGCTTTGTTTTCATAGGTCTTTGCGTCTTCATCTTTCATAACGTCTTCACCCTTATTATGACGATCATCATCATCATCGTTGTCATCTTTATGTTACCGGATCGGCTGAGATGTCGGTTTCTATAAAAGAAGAGTATGTCAACGACGACAGCAGCAGCGGCAACAGGCAGACCGATCGAAGACCGATAAATCAAGTTGGTTCATCGTTTCGCCCAAAAGACAAAATTGTGATCGGCGTAGATGACAATTACGTTGGTGCCGCTGCCGTCAGAAAAAAAAGTCAAAGAAGAAAAAATCGTTACAATTTCCGTATAGCGACTGTTTTTGTGGGAACATTTATTCGACTTTCGATTTGACCTAAAGAGGTTTCTGTTTTTATTAGCAGCAGTGGTAATTTGCTGAGCCAGAGCCTAGCGGTCTTCTTTCTTCCCGGTTGTCTTTCGGGATCTATCGTTTAAAGCAGTAATCACCATTGTTATTACCGTTATTATAATAATGTAATGTAGTAAAAGACGGTTTTGAAAACATGAAGTCGGGCGCCACCCTTAGCGCTGTCTATACTCAGACCTGTGACCGACACCTGCTGGGATACCAACGCAGCTATAGCGGCAGCAGCGGTGACGAGAAGGAGTGACCTGTGCAGAATATAAATGAGGGGGGCCCGACCTTTTCGCTTGTCGCTCTTCATGCTGATCAGGACAAGGAGCACAAGGAGGGCCAATGGTCGACGGGGTCCATACACAACCACAAGTGGCTCCATCCACCGACCTCTCTAAGTACCGGTCGCCCCTTTGCAGCTGGTATATCGCTATTTACGCCTGTTTTAAATGTATTCTGCATTTAGAGAGTAGTTATGCACGCACGGGCATACAACGTCACACCGAATGCATTGATGACATTTTAGTTTGCAGAAAAAGCCTGAAATCGACTCCTAACAGTCGAATCAGCCCTATGACTTATGGGATCGCAATCGTTGTTACTGCTGTTGTTAACATCGTCACTCGTTGTTTGTTCATATTGGCGCCATCGTCGTCACTAATGTTGCGGAACAGAAACGTTACTTTGTGCCTAGACCTGAAGCAGGCAATTAGGTAGATAGTAGGCAGATATCTACTGACGGAGTTAGTGAGTTGGTAAGTGTACTACGCTGTATCACGCCGTTAGTGCGATTTTTCTCTCACTGTCAACGCGCCTCGTTTCATGGTTCCTTTTTGAAAGCCGTCACAACACCAGAGCATCACAACAGCACAGAGGTCGACAGAAAGGGTTACACTCTGATGCGACTCTGGTGCCCCGGTCCTCCCATCTCTTGCGGCACTTATCGCTTACTGCTGCTGTTGCCGACTTGTTCCATAGTATGCCTCTATATCGTTCTGTTCCAATCTGTTTTTCGTAGCCGCCGCGGCCGTCGCTTCAAACGCACAGAACATCTGAGCGCGGCGATCGAGCAGTCAGACGATAGGGCCAGAGATCAGACGAGAGCCGACCGAGTTCGACTATCTGCCTACTTGTGTGTTTCCGTGGGGTATTTGCGCGTATGATCGTGTGTGACCAACTATATCCGGTACAAATGTATTAGTTGGCAACGCGATCATCGTCGGGACATCCAGCCTGCCTGCCTGCCTGCCTGCCTGCCTGCCTGCCTATAGTCGGATCAGAGATGAAGCATTTTTCTGGCAATGTTTTGAGGCCGATTACATTTGCTAGTGTCGTTTGTAATGGCAGCAAAGGGGCTCTCGATCCGGCGCTGGCCTATGTAGTACCGTCACACTATTGTCACTGACACAGGATGAGCCAGCAATTGTAGGCCAATGGGCGCCGCAGGGCTGCGCATATGAAGAGGAAGAGACGATTAAGGATCAGTTGTAGGGGACGACGCCATACCACTGAGATATGCTGATATTCACTGAACAATAATAGCAGCTGAATCAGTTACGAGAGCCAACAACGATAGCCACGCGAGCAAAAGGCGACTCTGTCAATGTCCGTACGTATTTCGCCTCGCTATCTTCGGTTGATTGGGATGAATTCATTGGCGACATGTAGTAGTTATAACACTGATGATCCCGATTTCCGTTCCATAAATGTCGCAGTTTCGATTACGGGCTTCGGAATGTTAAGAGAAGCTAGTAGGGGCGGGCGACATGGTACGGATGGGCCAGTGTGCCTACGAAATACGTGTCTGAGGGAGTTATGGCGATCAAACGAGAAAGTTTCTCTTAGGAAATCATCGGCCGACCACTAGACGCATTGGCCGCCAACGTCGACACCCCTAGTTGCTTCTATTATTACTGTCGCTGTCGTAATCTTAGTTTATTAGACAGGGTACAATGCTTCCATCAGCCACGGGGGACAGCCATAGATGTATGAAATCATGACTACTTAGCGCCAGTTTGGCCTTGGCGTCATATGCGGATTGCCGCAAGGAAAATGATAAAGTATGTAAAAACTAAAAAATACAACCAGCGAGGAGAGGGTAACGAAGTTGGCCAGTGCACCAGAGTGTATTAGTTGTTATCGTTAGGCCATATTATCGCAGGTACACCTGACTGGGGGTGAGGATGGAAACGAAACACATCCCATTTGGTATGAAGAACACGAAGGAGCAGCGGAGATAGGAGGGAGAATTTAGGGATACGGTATGAAATATTCTCAGCTAGTTTTATTGCAAAGATGTATTGGAGGACTATGAAGAAAATGGTAAGATAGATATTTGTTTTGTGTGTGCACGGCCGTGTTTGCGGTGGACGGTGGTGTATAGGTCTCAAATTTCGCTCGAAACAGAAAGCTACGACCCGATTCAACCTGGAGGGAATGTCGTGGGTTCAACGCAAGCCAACAACAACAACAATAAGAAGCAGTTGAATGTGCTACGTCCCTGTCCTGACATTTTACATGGTGGATTCTATTTGCTGGCGTGCGGATCGATTAGGAGATTGCTGACTCTCCAGTAAATGGCCGTTGGCAGTGAGCGGCGAGCAGCATCGGTGGCGTGCCGTTGTGGCTGGTCTTAAGACATAGGAGGCGTGGAGAGGCTCGCAGGGCGGAAAGTCGAGAACTACAGAGAGGGAAGATGAGGCAAAGAAAGAGAGAGGGCGACCGGAAGTAATCTGGGTTCGCGAGGGGACTTGGCGTTTGCCGCCGCTGTTGCTCCTGCTATTGGCCCCGCTGTTCGTTTGTTTGATCTCGAGGCTTGTAATATGCAGACGACCCCACCCAACTGATTTCAGCAGGAGTGGGAACGGCAGCAGGGCGCCACGGCGGAGCAGAAGGGGCACCCTTCATCGTAGACTTACGCATGTGTCTGGCTATATAGCCAACTACGGTTTCGTATAGCGAAACCATCGGAGGGTCGGGTAACTAAGCGTGCACCCATAAGTCTCACTGCCTCTTGAGATGACCAGCAACCGTGGGTTGCTGCTGCAGTTACCGTTGTAGTCTCCGTCCCGGTGGCCGCTACCGGTCAAGGGTCGACAGGATCAGCTGTCCCTCGGATTCTTCGACTGTCATTAGATATCGTAAAAAGAGTTACGAGCTGTAACTGGAACTATATTACAGAGTAACATCAATAGCCCATATAAACCCATGGCCTGCCTGGGTCGTGGGTTGACTTGATACGTCGAAGAACAGCGACATTCATCAGTGAAAGAACGAAAAAAGCAGTTTGTTTACTCTCGCCTTTGCGACTTCGTGCTAATTCGGGGGAGGATGAGAACGGGGAGCTCGCTTGTTGTTTAAAACAGCTCTCGCTGCTACTGTAGCAAGCGCAGTATCCATGGAGATCGAATTTTATTCTTGCATACTTAGCGCGTTTTATTCAAAGGGGTGAATCTTTTGGATGCATAGATTCTTTGCATGAATTTTATGAATGAATTTTCAAATTTCATTTGGATTTACAGGTAAGTACGGTATGCAAGTCGAGTGCGTTTTATGTATACTGAGTCTGTACCATCCTTCATAGTAGGCGACTCAGGCAAGCTCTCGTAGGTTTTACGACCATGAGAATTTGTCTCAGGCTTTTATACTGTGCTTCGTTATTGGCTTCTTGTCACCGTGGCATGAAAAGTAAGTGCCTAGTATTAAGCGGGATAATATCTGCAAATTTAAATCAACTAAGCATGTATGGATTAATGTCAAAACAGCTCTTTTTGATAGTTCGTTTGATTGCGATTGGTTTAGAAATGGATCTTTCACGTTTATCTATCATTCGAAAAGTGCGGTACGGAGCCCAATAGCTTAAACAATTTCCGAGTAATGAAAAATTTGAATGTGTGCTTAGTGGAGCTACCTATAGGAACCTACTGTGTCATCAAAGGAGCACAGAACAAGTAAAGGATATGACGACAAAAAGCCTAGTTGCGAACAGAAACACAGCAGCGACAATAACAAGCAAAAACAACAATGACAGCAGAACTACAATACATAGATATTTGCTGGTAAACGCGAGCATGCGTAGACAAACATATCTATATAGACACACAAAACGCAGACAATTCCATAGCAGAAAACCGCAGAAAGACTCGACGTTCCTTCTGGGATTCCTTCATCTAGAGGCGAAAAGATACAAGGGATCGACGTCCCATGCAGCTGAAGTCAGTCAGGAGTCAGGGAGGAGAAGAACTTCAATACGGTAGACGGGGTTGCTCTTGCTTTTGTTACTGCCGGTGTATTTCGCTTCGATCACGTTGCTGCTGCTGCTGCTGCTCCTGCCCAGCTTGAGACTAGCTACCGAAGCAGTTGATGCTGCTGCCCCGATGACTTTGGGGCGAGTTGCTTTGATAGCCGAAGCTTGAGCTCTGTTGTGTGTATGCTGAAGCTCTTCGTACCACTCTATCTGAGAGGTATATTGGTCACGGCGGCGCCGGTTATGCCAGCGGCGACTGTATGCTGAAGTGGCAGTGGTGACGATAGTTGTCTGTCTCTTCAGTGCCTTCTTGTTTAATTCACTGATCAGTGTGGCAGTTTGTCTACCTCTTTCTATTGGATTGTTTACTTCGTCGTCGCCTTCTGCTTACAAACATCTCGCTGTGTGTTTCTGTTGCTGGCCACCGGGTTACGAGCCGGCGATATCAACAGCGTCTCAGCAGACGCGATGAGAAGAACGAATTTTTTGGGAGTGTAACAACAAATGCACGCAGAAGTTGAAAGTTTTCTATCAGAAGACGCAGAAGAATAGGGACCGATTCGGACGAGGAGAACAATTCTATTTGTATTTGCACGGGGGGTTTCAATATGGCCTGATACGATGATGGCAGAATCGGGGGTGAACAGGTCGGCACGCTGAATTACTCACCGTGTGGATTTTGCGCGTTGTTTGACCAGATGAAGTAAGTTGAGGTGGATTGATTGCTGAAAGGTGAACCCCGCACTGCGTTAAAGTCACGGATTGAAAGGGAATTTAGGTAGAATGTATGGGGCAACGTTTGCGAAACATTTTCAGTAGGCAGGACTGGGCGTCTGTTTGTAAACTTGCATGCACTTTCGTCTATCTATGAATACATCTGTCTGTTATCTGTAGCAAAAGCAGTGCCGATTCGACATCGGAGATACTGTGTTGATGTCGTTATCTCTTGCTGAAACCAATAAGTTCGAAACAATCAGTCGTGTATATCCTACTCTAAAAAATTCGTATATCAGCTGCTAATGTCATTTCGGCCTACTACTAGGGGCAGCTAAGTCATTATAAACAATATATTAAAAACATTGTTCAAGCATGGTCTGCTCACGAAAAGCTCGTT
Organism: Varroa jacobsoni; assembly: GCF_002532875.2. NCBI lineage: Eukaryota > Metazoa > Arthropoda > Arachnida > Mesostigmata > Varroidae > Varroa > Varroa jacobsoni. The sequence goes on along the minus strand of NW_019214047.1, from coordinate 170,660 downwards.
CCTAATTTACCTATGTGTTGGACTTTGCATTTATTGCACAATGTAAGAAATTGCCGAGAGAGCAGCAATATAAAAAAGAGACTTCGAAGAAGGGCGGAACGTTTTCAAAAAACGGTGTCGCGTTAGTCGTCCCGGCTTGTGGGCATTTATCGATGAAGCCCAAAGCGCCTACGGAGGAACCCACTTTTCACTCACTGTGAGCAACAACATGTCCAATACGGTATCGGTCGATAATTCAGTGTAACAATAACAGCGTTAACAACAAATGCCTGCCTTGTACTTTTTGCTGTTCAACGAACGGTTTTTGATAATATTTTCATTTAGTCAAGCCAACATATTAAATCTGCTCTGCAGAAAAACTAGGTAGGAAAGCTGAATTGTTTTTCTATCTAATTCGTCTACTACTTCTCCGGCTACGACAATGTTGTGTCCATCTGTTCCTCGCTCCGCTCGTCCAGCGTTCCTTGACGTCGTATTGGCTTTCCCTGCTGCGGTTCGTCGCTGGATCGGTCGTCATCGTGATTTTATTCATCCTTATCTTCATTGCTGTCTTGTTTTCTCTCTATACTTCTCTCAACAAAGTAAATGTTCTATGAAGCCAATAAATTTGAAGTTTAACAGCTTCGATCGACGAAAAGGCCGCAACCGGCCGGTCTCAAGCAACTTCGAGGGGAGCGATCGCGAGACATCAGCGCAGGGGCAGTGTAAGTAGCTCTGATTGTAACAGCAGCGTCACCGCAACAGCAGAAGAGCTGGCAAAGAAAGGAGACAAAAAAGGATGCGAGAAAACAGGACGGGAGGAAGATTCGACAACGCTGTTGGTGTCCGTACCGGTACCCGTGCCGCTGCGGCCCAAGCCGCGACCAGCCGTTATTGCAGCGCGAAAAGAAGTTAAACGATCTGCCTGCGCCTGCCGTCTTTCATTGGCTGACTGGTTGCTGCTGTGTTTCATGGGTACCTGTCTCATTGGCAACGGCTGATTTGCTTTGCGGTTTAGTCTACCAGCGCTGCTGACTGTGATAAGATGTCAACGAAACCTATCGAAGCAGCAATATCGCCGATAGCAAGCAGAAGACAGTAGAAAGAGCAGCAGAGACGGCTGAAGCCAACAACAACGACTAAAGCATCAGCAGCTGCGGAGAACATATCTAAACAGAAAAAAAAATTTCCTTGTTCGTCTTCGAGTGGCTCTACCCTTGAAATGCCTGCTTTATTTCTTTTCGTTTTTCGCTCTTGCCCTCGCTTTAATGGCGATAATGCTGGAAAATGCTCGAGAGAGAGAGAGACCAACAAGCTAATATACACAGCGATCGTACAGCGTACACATACAGGCGTTGGACGTAGGTACGATGACGCTAGAAGTCGTACACAGATAGATGCTAGCCGTTATACAGAGAGCAGTACAGGGTGAAAGAGTGATGGGGTAGGCGAGTGCGCACTCACTGGCGCGGTAAAAGAGTTCGACAGATCAATACATATAATCTCACACATGTCGTATAGTATAAATGATTGCAGAGTAAAGAAACACTGCTGTGAACTGGCACTGCTGCCAGCATACGGAATTCTGGATAGTCGAATTCTGGACGTGAGGTGCTGCAGGGCGATGCAGGCGCTGATATCCAGGAAGGCGCTAGATGAGAAGCACCAGGCCAGAAAAAGGAACGGATCATAATAATCGAATCGATGAGAGGATCAATCAGTCTCCTATATAAATAGTACATATATATATATATATGAGCCTCGCACACTTATAAAGAACGAACCAAGAAAAAACAATCAAAGGTCTGTTATAGACGCGTACATGCGTCTATAAGCAACAGTCTCATAGAATCAGACAACAGCAAAAATAATAGAAAAAGAGGGGATAAAAAAAAATAGGCAATTCATCGTGCGTACGCACGTACGTATATACGGAAGAGAAAACAACGGACTCTGAGGCTCCCTGCTGTGTGTGTAAACGTCACTGCACCGTATCTTATACAGCGCTACGGCGATTACGGCTGCCACGGACGAACAACAGCGGAGACTCAGGATAGTGAGGCTCTATTGGTGACATCACTACTACCTCCGCTAGGTGCGTACGATTGGCACGAAGTGTTAGAACGCGTGAGATTGTTGTCGAAGACAAATGATTTTGGAGCATTCGTGTGAGAGCTTAAAGCATCAAACCTTCGTTTCTTCTTTATTTCGATGCCAGTTTTTCGTACACTGTGAATAAGGGGAGCATCCGTTTAAAATTGACCAGTTAAGATGGTTGATCGATAAGAATCAAAGCTGTTTTAGCAGACAAAAGGGAGAAGAAGACTATTTCATTTGAATCCACTTAACGAACGTCTGCGATATAGCATTTAACATTGCTGGAACAAAAATCCTATAGATGAGGCTCATCAGTGTTGATTCTATTACTGGCTAAGGATATACTGTAATAATACTCGCGGCTAACCACACAGGCACATGTATGCTGAATGCATGATCTACGTAACATGCATGTGCGCACTTTGTACGTATGCGTGTTGAGGTAGAGGATTGGTCAGCAAAAAATCGCGTTTGTCACGTTCGCGATCGTTTTCTTTCTTTTGCGAAAAATGGTTGTCCTGCTTTAGGGCACGGCAGGGTCCAAAGGGTCACGAGCCTTACAGCGGCATATCGAGTAAAAACGAGCACTGGCAGAACAATACCTTTATGTTACTCGCAGCTCCTTTATGGTCTTTTTCCTGGGGCTATCCTGCACAGAGTAACGCAGCTGGTGAACCTGTGTGCTTTTGTGCGGCAACATCGCTCGCGGCCCACAACCACCAGCAGTACGACTAGTTATCGTAGTAGAATTTCATAGTTTGAATGTGTTACCATCTGGGACAGCGAAGCAGGAACTCGCTACTGGCTGGATTAACTACAGTACTACTTTAGCTATTGCCAGCAGCGGGGTTGCGCTATTCACAAACGCATTGAGCGTTGAGTACGCCAGCTTCCGCAGCTTGTTGGCCCTTTTTCATGTCTATGCTGCCTGCTTTTCCGTCCTGATGCTTGTTTGCGGCCCGCGATTCGCTTGGTGGTCGAATTGGTCTCTGATTCTTTTTCTTTGTCTTTCTTCTGCTGATCTTTCCCCCTTTCCGTGGATGGCCGGACGGCTGGACTGACAGACCGGCCTACGGGCGGAGGACCACAGTGATACAATTTATGACACGGCCTGCAATGCGTTCTTGTTAAGGCCGTATGGAAGGGATGTAGGGAGGGAGGTAGGCACGGCATTAAGTGGAGCGGAGGAAGCGTGAGCAAAGCGTAAAGAACAAATACAGTGTGCAGTTGCTCACGATTGTGCTCCGTTCGTCTAACATAGTTGAGAAGATAAGGCAAAAGGTCAACGAGGTCAGATATCTACATTTCTTTATATGTAAATGTGTACAGACTATAGCGTAAGTGTGTAGAGGTACGATACGACCCATTTTCTCCACCTACTCTTTCACCCCCGAGTTGGCCATTCCAGGGGCCACATCCATCTGGGTAGTATTTTTAATCATTACTTTAACGTGCGATATGTGCTGTGCGCACGGTTAGAGCGACTGACACCACAGAATTTGCCCAATCGGTTAAGTTTGATGTCAGAAAAAGTTTACTGTATTCTCGTGAGACAGGCCCGCTTCTTCAAAGCCAGACGCACGATAGATACACACCAGCGTGCATCTACGGAACAAGGGAACTTCCTCGTAGTAAATAGTGCGTTGGCACTGTGAGCTTGTTATAGTTTTTCTGGTGCTGCTGTTGTTGTTTTTGCTGAGTCTGCTAGTTGATGCTGTAACTTATTCTGGTGGATGGAGAAGATCCGGATAGGCAAAGAGGCGGCGCCAACTGCATCGCCGGTGATGCCAGTCGTGGAGAAGACCCCCTGTCGTGGCGGCTGCCTCCTCACGGCGGGTTTTACGTTTTCGGCAGCGTCGCTGTTTCTGCTGCCATTGCTATTTCTAGCCCTGGTGTTCTTTTGGCTTTAAGGTCTGTATGTCTGTCCGATACAAGCTCATGTGGATAGCCAGTTGGTGCTGCGAGTAACTCTGTTCGGAGTTGTTAAGCCAATATAGACAGAGATTTATACGCGTCCATATAATCGCATGACTCATGTGATACACCACACTCAGCTTGATTCCAAGGGCAGCAGAAAGATCTGCCTAAGTACGAAAAAGTTACTAATGTTTGAGTTAACGGATGAAACGTTTTCGCCCAGTTCAGTTGCATCTAGCATCGTCGAGCGTTTGCATTACGCGTTTTTAATTAACGAAACAACAATTCCTTCCTGTGCCCACATTATGGCCCCCGTTGCTCGGACCCTAACCCATCTGGGCCGTTTTTCACCCTGTTAGTCGCTTGCTGGTCAAAGAGATGATTCCATCGGTTTGCCCTGTCTGTTGGCAGTAATATAGTAGTTATATCTGTGCTAATAGTAACAGTAGATGCTACGGCATTTATCTTCGGGTCGACGCCGTATGCGCTATCATTGTTATTGTTACTGCTGTCACTTCTTTCCTTTTCTTATGCTTATTTCCTTCATCCTGACATAGTGTATTTGTTTTGCTAACAGCTATAATAGATTGAACAGCGACGCCATCAGCGGGCAGTAGCGGACAAACAAATCGACTCTTCGGTGCGACAGAGAGCCATCACTCTTGCTGTCGGACATCCCAACCAACGATCAAATCACAAGAGCCAGATACAACCACGACCGTCACCACAGTCACAGGGACGCGATGCGCTCGCGCATACCGTCCGTCTCTCCACCCGATTTTCGCCAGGGTTCTTAAGTATCCATGTGACTTCTTAATCGGCTCGAGATTTTGTCGTTTATCGTTACAAGCCAAGAGACCGTCGTTTTTTACGCGTTGCGTATTGCACGTGTAAGCGTTTCTTATTGTACACTTCACGCTGGGCTGTTGAAACGAACGGCCGCTGAGCGCTGGACAGCCAGCGCAATGCGAGTTGCCGTCAACGACGGACGTTGCCACAATCCTCGTAATAGAGCAACAGGCCTGGCGCTGGTATCGAATTCTACTAGAGAAATTCTGTGAACACCTTTCGGAGCATCTTCCTTGACTCTCTTTCTCTTCGTTTCTGCTGATGGCGATGACCGTAGTCTCTACGCTAACGTAATGTCTTAACAGTTACTACAGCTGTTGTAGCTACTGCTGCTGCTGCTGTTGCTGCTGTTGCTGCTGCTGCTGCTGTTGCTGCTGCTGCTGCTGCTGTTGCTGCTGCTGCTGCTGTTGCTGCTGCTGCTGCTGCTGCTGTTGCTGCTGCTGCTGCTGCTGCTGCTGCTGCTGTTATGAAAACAGTACGCACAGTTTTCGTCTCTTAGGTTCCATCGATGTCGACGACGTCTTTGTTATTGTCAGCTCTATGGTCAAGTTCACTGTTTTGGCCACAACCTTTTTGTGATGCGTCTGGTACGATATGGTTGGTATAACGATAAAGAGGGATAGAGAAATGGAAAAATTCTATTATTGTTAAGCAGAGTAGACGTGCAGTTTGATATCTACTTTAATTAGCTATTGATGATATTGCGTTGTTGGTGCATTTAGTATGAACAGTAAGCTTTTCTCTCTAATACACATTTGTGATTCTCAGCCGTTACCGGCACTGTCGTCATTTTATCATGTGATAATGCTAATGGTGGTGGTGGTGGTGGTGGTGGTGGTGGTGGTGGTGGTGGTGGTGGTGGTGATGATGATGATGATGATGATGATGTTGCCAGCGTCAGTAGTTTCATGCCACCGAATATTGCCGCTGATTTGGGTGTCTTTCCCCCTGACAAGTTTGCAGTTCGCGACAGATACATATATTATAATCGCGGCAATTATAAAGTCTATCAGCGCGGACACAAGATGCTACCGCTCAGTAATTTGCGGAAAGGGAGTTCTGACTGTTGTTTCGGTGACACGTTCCTAATCAAGAGGTTTTTTTCTTGCTGTTATTGTCATGCTTGTTGTTTTTACCGTATGATAAGAGGCCGAAATAAAATTGCTACAGATGTATGGGCTACCGAAGCAGACGCCAGTGTCTTGGCTTAGAAACGGCTGGAAACAATAACGGTAGCAACAACAGCATCACCAGCAGTGTCGCCAGGTTTACAGCGGTGATGAGAACTAAAGAAGAGCAAATAGATGAATTCTTTTTGGAATTTCTATATGGGCAAACGAGCCACGCTTTAATGACGGTCTGACGGTGCGTTCCTGATGTGATGTCCTGTGCACCTTCATTCCCACGGCATGAGTGGATTACGTTGATTTCCTGCTAAACGAATTATTTCAGTCGACTTGTGTGTTTGAGAATTACGCTGATAATTGTCCCATTATTCACGAGAGCGACAAAAAGGACATAATAAAAATAGGAGGGATTGTGTGTGATTACTCAATTATGCCTAATACACGGTACACTATAATTAAATCGATTAAGCAACACGAGGTAAAATGTGACAGTCAAATGAGGATGCATTGATACTACAATAAAGGAAAATGAATACCCCAGTCGTGCCTTTCACTGATCTCTATTTAAAATTTCTTAAAGTTTCCGTTAATTACGACAATTGAATTGGCAGTCCATGTTTTTTTTTAAGTTAAGGGCGCATTCTTGCGTCCTAAGAGTCGTTCTACACGATGAGAAAAAAAGACGAAAGAAGACAGGGTTAAGGACCGCGAATTGACGACCAACTGCGAAGCGAAATTATTAGGATATTGAGGTTACGTACTATCATTGTATTACCCGTTCGACGATATCGATGCAGTTGCTCTTACTCACTCTACTTTGCGCGTTTATGATCATCGCGTAGCGAGCGTTATCGTGCCGACGATTACCACCGATAGCAATTGTGGTAACAAGGAGGGAAGCAATTTTAATTCATCTGCGAGGTGACTGCATCCACTGTGGCTCATAGAGTCGATGAAACCGACGAAGGGAAACGGTCGAGCGGGGAAGCGCGAGATAGATAAAGAGTGCGCCGAAAAAGCAAGTGTTGTCGTCCGACTGAAAAGATTGCTTAGTCGGAAAAAGACAATAAAAATGGAAAGAGCCAGTTTAGCCAGAAGAAGAACTGAACAGGGACCAGATTCCTTCTTTTTGTCATCTCCCGTCGCCTATCTCTCAAATAACTCTCCATGTAGTACTGTTTGCGGTACGATACGTGCGCTCTCGTTGCTATGCGGCATCGAAACAAGCGGTGGTGCGGTATCGGCGGCCTGACCGCCTTTCCTTTCTCCCCCCGCCTCTCTCCACACACTCACTCTATCTCTAACCTTTCCTTGGCCAGCCATAGTAAGGAGGGATATTTTCGCAGGTCTTTGAGGAACTACCTACAACGAGCCGAATGTAGACGATGACCTATCGGCCAGCCGGCGGACCGACCAACCCAGGCAACGGGTGACGCTGAAGCGACGCAGCAGCATTAGAGGCAGCTAAGCATAGCTCAGCTTTTTTGTTCGCTCAGTTTAGTTCGCTAACGGGAAGAGTGCAAGAAGAGAAACCGGGATACGAATTACGGAGACTTCGAGCTCTTCTGAAAAAGAGAGTTTTTTTTTTCTCCATAGTAGGTACGCCTGTTCAACGCGACACGGCAAGAACACGCAGATGGATACGAACGTCGCTGAGAACCAGGACGAATGAAATGTTTAGCCTGAGTGGCCGTAGACTTGATTGCTTCTTTGTTATTGGCGCGGTGATTATGCTTGGAGCTTAAACGTTGTGTGAGCTCAAACAGAGACGACTGCGAGCCTGTTAGCTCCGGAACGCTGTCCTGCTAACGCTATGGGCGTGCGAAAGGTAATGGTGCTCGATGTGGAGGAAGTACAATGCAGGAAAGGTCACGCTCGACAAATTTTTTATAATTTCCGGATTCGAAAGACCACGAGGGCCGGTGAAGCGAAGGAAGTAAGCAAAAGCAGCATTTTCGCAGGGAAAAAGCAATTAGAGATCATCAAAACGTTTTCATTATTCTCCTGCCTCGGATGTTCGCTTTTTCCCTCTATGTGTCTTCAATTAAAAAGCACGAAATGCTCCATGATGATATCTAACCCGCGAAAAGTACGTAGCTTTAATAGGAACATATCTAAAATCATTCGCAGCGGATTTCACTGTATCTCAATGCTTATTGTCAGATGAACAGTTTGTATAAAGATCAATGAGACTATTTCTAAGATGAATTTTAGTTGTCGTTTAGAACAATTCTTGCCTAAGGATTCTGTGAGAATTTTACTCCAATAATACCGGCATAAACCTGATTAGCCATATTATTACCATTCCTCTTAAACAAGCCACAGCCAGCCAAAAACAAAAGAAAGCGGACGTGCTAGTTTTTTAGAGTCAGTTTCTTCGGATAATATAAGCAGAATACGCGAACCTCGCCCGAAGACATCTTTGGTGTACGGAAGTATAATGGCAGCAGGTATCGCTACTGGTTTTAGTATGTGGTTTTAAGGTAGGCAACAATCGTATTGCAGCAGCGGTAGTTGTCCTTCAACTTCCGTGCACATGTTGGTGGAAAACTTCGAGCTCCTTTATTGCGCTTGGAAAAGGAAGTGATAAATCAATAGAGGTATCATAGCCTGGGATAGACTCATCCTGGGTGACAGCGGCATTGTCAAACTAACTAGTAGCCCATTAGTGCTGCTGTTGCTAACACGCCTAACGACACCAGGTGACCATTGATTGACCAGGCGGTGAAAACGGCGGCGGTTATGTTTCAACAGGGAGATCCGCACCCAAAAGGATGTAAGCGACACCTGAGTACTTATCGGAGCACCGGAAAGAAGTCCATCATTCGCTGGTGGAAGGCATGGATTTTTCCTAACCCTGTCTGCTGCCAAAGACGGGAAACGCGCGCGCACGCCCTGTACCATTGCTGGGGAGCGCTATTGCCGACCGCCGTGCAATATGTGATAACAATAGAGCTAGTTGGGTTCTAGATTCGGTCGCCGCTGCCGCCGCAGCAGCAACAGCAGCAGATTCAGAAATGGTGGTGAATGTTGCTTGTTCGTGATCAACCGAGCGAAACGCTATTAGCTCAATCTGTGCCTAGAAAGCCCGAACTACCGTATATGTACATATGTTATCTCGAGCAGGCGCCCAAACGGGCGACTGCATACCTTATAGCAGTACTGCCAGTACGACTACTATCGCTTCCACTACCGGGGGTAGGGGTTTGAATAGGTCTCGTCTCTAGGTGATCCTGCATACGCGGAGAGAGGCTCGCACTCACACACACATGCAGAAATAGTTGGAGTGTTCAGAAGATGCCGAGACGATGAGGACCGCTGAGTTCAGAGTTGATAGCTGGGACTAGCAGGAGAAGCCTGTGAGAAGTAACTTTAATGGGTGTTAAGCACTGTCGTCGTCGTCGTCGTCGTGACCTGTTTAGCGTAGTGTGACTGGTGCTTGATAGGGAGCGGGTTGATTTGGGAAAAGAGGCTCCGGTGGGTGTGATTTTAATGCCGGCTTTGAAAGGATTGCTTGTTACAGTCGTTACGGGATACACTATTGACAATGCGACCGTCGGCCGCATCTAGTAGCACCGTCTATTGCCTTTGAAGTTCTAGCTTTTGGCTCGTATATTGACAAGAAGAGGTTTATTCAGTGGCCGTACTTACGGCGTCATTTAGATGCTCCCTCCTACTCCGTGTCTGCTTTCGGAGCTCGATCCTAGTCTCGAAGAAGCTAAAGAACAAGACGAACTTTCTCCGGGCATTTCTTTCTGCCTCTTTTGTCGCGTAGCAGTTCATGTCGATGCCCTAATGTTACCTATGTGGAATGAATGGAGGACAAGCTACTGCTTAGGGAATGAACGTGCTGCACCAAGGAACCCGCTTCGCAAGAAGGACGTGAGGGGTGGAGGAGGTAGAAAGGCGTCTCCATTGGCGAGCTCGTAGTTGACGCCCCCCAATTCAGATCGAAGGACTAGCTCCACTCTGCTGCTGATTGAACCTCGTCGATTCATTGTTAGCAAGAGGCCAAGTCTTTAAATCCGGCTGGCTTCCTATTACGAGGACCCCATCTTCATGGCAGCCTCGTGCAACGAAGCGCAGCTTCCCCACGAGGAGATGGAGTAATGCTTGCTAGAGACTCAACGAGAAGGGACGAAATGAGAGAGGCGATGCTATGAGGTGTCGCGTTTCGTGTAATCTACACCTACCCACCTACTACCTACATAGCTAGCGGTCACATACAGCTGTACATCGATATGGGAACATGTTCTCATAACGGGTACATCAACCCATCGGAGGGGAGGTATAAGTGCGGGGTGGTGTTAAGGTCGTAGTAATTTGTAAGGTGACTGGCAGGTTGAGCCGGTTGGGCCCGGGAAGGCCCGCCCTCTTCGAGGTGGGAAGTGTCGAGCCGTTTCGAGTGGGCCGGCGAAGCAAGCCGGCCTGGCGAAGTGTCAAAGGCGCGGAATGCAACAAACAGCCCAAGCATTATTATACTACGAGGAGCGAAGCGAACAGAGCGGAGGATTCACTCAAAGGGAGGAGGTGTGCACAAGCAGTTCGCGAGGTGTATGTCACAAGCCTCTGTGATAGAGTTGAGGAAAGGTTGAAAAAGGGCGGAGAAAAGCTAGTAACGGGGATGTGGGTGGGTGGTTGCTTGGGCGGCAGGGATTGGAAACTCTGCCGCGCACCTTCATCACTGCGTAACACTGTATGTTCTTGTTCTCGGTGGATGATTATACGTTTCAATTAATAATAGGTGAACGGAAAGCTGCTGAATCATACGACTCCGTCGCTCGGCTCTGATTCAGCCTCCGAGCAGTATATGCATCTCATTATATAGTCGGCTTTATTTGTTCAAAATTTGTTTAGTCAGATGACTATTATACGAATATATTGGTGATGTAAACGTCACTAACTGCAATGCATATGGAGTTTCAAAGTAGGTAAGAGGTTCTATTGAACCGTATCGTTAGACCCTTTTTTGACCGAGTCAGTCTTTTCCAATGGTTCTTCATCCTAGTGCCCTAACGAAAACTCTATCTGGTGCATTCCTTTGACACGTCCAAACTAGGTTAACAAAAGACGAATCTCTGTAGTGAATTGAGATTTTTTTTTTAATTTAATTTTGATTATTTTAAAGTTGTGGTGCTGCCACTTTTCCCCTTTAACATAGTTTGGCAGGCATTTGGAAGTGATGAGACGCTACTTTAAGCAGTGACAGCCATTCGAAACCAAGCGACGCCTGATCGCTGAGAAACGGCTATCCTCTTCGGCCGGGTGTTTGTGGGTGATCCTGTGTAATTGGCCCCCATGTACACCCCAGTCGCTCATCTGGTCTTGAGAGTTCAAAAAAGTAGTAGACGGGGGTCTGGAGTGTCTGTACTACGCCGGACAAGAGACAGATTTTTAGTTCAGAGAAGCGGAGAACAGCGAGAAGATGGAAAAAGAGCAGGAATAGCATCTATAGATGTTCGTGTTGCCGCTTTTCTTCGCCATATCACCTGTCGATGAGCATACCTCGGTCTATGCCAAACTGAGCAGCATACTGCTACTATACATTGACGGACATAGACGATAATAGTTTCATACAACATACATATTTTAGTTAGTGCCGTGGATCGCACTGGGTGAGCCGCTGGAAGGTTTTAGAAGTCCCAGGAGTAGTCTATCTTAGGACGTCTCAAGCCAATCACAGTGGCCATGGTACCGTCATATTGGTACAAAGATTAAACTGCATCTGGGCAGGAAGTGCTGGCAGGCTAAAACATTGCTGCTCCGACCCGACTATAGTCGGTCCAGATCGGCTTCTATCGAATCTCCTTGTTCTCAGTGCGTCCGTGTGTGGCGTTGTTTATTTGTAACCACGTCCGTATTTATGTGTCCGTATGTATGCTATGTGTTGTGTGTGTGATTGTATGATTGTATTTGAGCTTCTTTCCAATCAACATCGAGGTAGTGATGCTTTTCTGTTTCACTCCATATTACTCACTCACTCACTCACTTCCATTCTCTCTGTCTCTCACTGGAGCTACCTTCGAGCTCCGCCAATGCTATCACCGGGCAAGTCTTGTTTGCCCGCCCAGAATAAAGACAAGGATCTCTTTGATCTACCTCTCATCATATGCTTCGTATTTGGTGGGTACTGATACGTCACCGCCGTTGGCTGTCGTACCAGCACATTGCTTCTTGTTGATGGCACGGTAGAGGACATTAGCAACTGTAGTAGAAAGATCTTAGTAGCGACGACGACGACAACGACGGTAGCGGCATCAGCAACAGTATGGGCACGCAAACAGCGATGCCCTGCTGGCATCTCTTTCGATGGTAGCATACGCGTGTTCAGCCTGCCATGTACGTGTGTGTTTTGATTGGGCGTTTGTGCGTCTCTCGTGCTGCCGGTTTATTTATTTACATCGCGACGGAGCGGTCGCATGCGGGTGCCCCATTGCTGCTCTACGCCATGCGCTGCGCGCGGCCGCCGTCGTCATTGCGAGTGCTGTTGCCGATGCTGCCCTCTGACTGTCGCCGCTTATGTGTATGCTTATGCGATACCATTGCCTGTTGTTGCACATACAGAGACAACGGGACGGGAAGACAAGAGCGTTTGCCGCCGGTTTCCCGGCCGACGGGCATCGGTTGGAGGTTTACACAGCGGTAGCCGCTGCAGCGAAAACGGCTTCAACAGCAACGTGTGTTGAATGGATGTGCGTTCGCGCGTGTGCCAATTGTTGCTGCTGTCGTTGTCGTCGCTGAGCTTTTTCCTTCATACTCCTCAAGGCACGCCATGCTGTCCTTCATCCCGCATCTTGAACCAACAAATGTATTAGGCGTGCACCGAATGTCGCATAGATCTTCCGATATACACCTCCATTTTGTTCCCTCAACTAGCGACAGCTAGCGCAATGTGTCGTTCACAGACCGGAAGGTAAAATCGTTACCCGTAGCTGTGGCCGGCATCGTTGTGCAGCCCATCACGAAACTGCACAAAGGAGACAGACAGAAAGAAGGAGAACGATTAAGGAGGCACAGGTTACCTAGCGACCTGGGGTTGTCTTAGAAAAAAAATATTTCAAAGTGATCAGTGCTAGGGCGCGTGCAAATAGCGCAATTTTACATGGCAGTCTTCGTCAGGTTTCAGAGTAAGGCAGCGTCTGAAAAAGTCCCGTTCAACCATAACGTGTGTATGTACATTAGTAATAACTGTAATCGGCCACCATTTTGTCGGTAGCCTTGCCTATACCCAAGTTAATCAAATGGGGCGAGGTAAAAAAGTCGATGGAAGAGAACTATTGTTAACAACAGTTATCGTTGCTTATGTTCTTCTTGTTGTTGTTATTAATCTACACATGTTACAGTTGCTGTGTGCTTGGTGACGGACGGACTTAAAGGTGGCAACAGTGGATACTACTACTGTAGGGCTGGGAAGGCAGCGGAACAAAGAAAAAAAAGAGTAGAGAGCTGTAAACCGCACCAAGCACGCCGAAACCAAATATAAAATCTACACATGGAAAGTGACTGTGACATCAGTTAATGGGGCGGGATAGCCACTATTGCTTGGAGGAAACTACGACATAGATATTGTATCTATCTGTACAGAGGCAAACAGAGGCTTCAAACAACATTTCTACGGATAGATACACCGCTAAGAAAAGGGAAAGCAACCAGAAAAGAAACATGCAGATAAAATATCGAAAAAATCAACCGTTGTTGATCAGCGGGAAACAAGCGAAAGGGTGGGCGCGGTGTCGGCGGGGGGCGGACGCGAAAGTTTGCTGAAGAACTAACGACGACAAAAACGAAAGAAATGTAAGAAAACTTGCTTCAAAAGCTAAAGCTAAACCAAGAAGAAAGAGAAGGAGAAATAAAACGGTCTTTGGCGAGGGCAGAAAAGAAAAACGAAGGACGCCACAGAAAGATGACGTCTGGAGGCCCCCTTCTCTCCCTCTCAAAACGCAAGGGGGGAGGGGGTAAAACGACCCGAAGAAAGAAAGTCAACGGTGCTGCTGTTGCTTAAGAGAAGTAGATAATAATCAACATGGCGATGCAGCGGCAAACAGGTACGAGCAGGTCGAAAGACAGCTGCTGATAATAGATTGATACTCTGGCCCTGCTCTCATTCTAGCATCTGCATGAAAGAATAAAAGCAAATTGAAGAACAATAGAAGTTATAATAACAACATTGACAACACTAACCACAAATATTGTAGAATGAAATTGATATAGCTGACTCATATGGCTGCTACGATTAAATTACTCACATTCTACGTATTATTAAAGCATATCATACATGAAACAAGATAGTTTTCGCCGCGCTACCCACTCACCGCATAGATATCATAATATCATACGTAGAATAATGTTATATCGAGAAAAAAGCTAGGAAACATTGATACACTGATCGAAAATGTCAAATTGGCAATGCGCACCTACTTACTATGCGCTGGCGCAACTGCTCTGAAGGCTTGAACACGAGCTTGCTTCACGGGTTATCGCTGGGCCGACGGCGCGCTCGCGCGTTTGCTGTCCTCATTCCATCAATGGGAAGACAATCAAGCTCGAGTTACATCATCACGTAGCTCTATGTGAACAGGGTACATGTCACTGCGCTTGTGTACGTTATCATTATAATCGCCAACAACGATCCGTTCATGCCAGATACAATCGGCATGGCTTTTTTGTGTCGTTATTTACGCCGTTCAATAGCGAGCTGGCCGGTCACTCAACTGTTGCGTCCCCACCCTCTTTTCCCGCAACGTAATCACAATAGACATGTACGTAGACGCAAGTGAACATCGATGCGGATAGCCGAAGGTGGCGACAACTAGTGGGCAACATATATCTAAAATAGTTTGCGTAGGCGTCTTGTTGTTACTTTGGTTGCGCGCTAGTAGCTACTGTGGTAACGACGTCGAAGCCATAACCGCTACGGCGGCCGGGTACTACGGGCAACAACGACGACGACGACACCAATAACAGCAGCAGCAGCAGCAGCAACAACATAGCGGCGGTAGCAATAACGTCACAAACGACAGAGGCATGACGAAACAGCGATAGGCGCAACATAAATGATCGAAGACGGTGGTGCTGACGCTGGCGACGGTGGGGTATTCCGCTGTAGCGCGCTCATCTGTGTAGTAGCCAGATAGTGGCGGCGCGGCGCGGCGCGGCGCAGCGCAGCGCAGAGTACGATAGACAGACGTCAAGCTACGAGCCCGGCAGTCAGATTAGGCCAACAAACTATCAGCCTATGTGTACGGCCGGACTAGTTCACTCCTGCTTTTGCTGTCGTCCGACAATGCTATCGGATGTGTCGTGTCGGGTTGAGACGACCGCTCTTTCATAAACACGACCTCTGGATTCTAGAACATTGACGACTGGACCGGCAGCACTGCCAGTGGTGACACAGCGGACTAGACTATCGGAGCTGCCATTATATTACAGTACTTATAGTGGAACAACGTTCTATTCAGTAGGAGCAGGACGGATAGAGGGACTGGCTCCTGATTTCGAGATGAACGGTAGTAACGGTTCCCTATAAAAAAACTGCGTGCACTGAAATAACTGTCGATCTAGTCGATACGGTTCCGTATTATAATCCTGCAATCATAATCCTCACGTTCTGCCGTTGCTGTGATTACTGTGGTGGCTGACGAGTTATTTTCGAATTTTCGCGCCATTTCTGTCACACGATGCTGCTATTATTATTAGAATTTGTGGCAGGTTATGCCTGTACTTTGTTCGACGAATGAATGATACAGCCTGTCTGCCTGCCTGCCTGCCTGCCTGGATGAAGGTTGGTTTTCCTTCCAATGCGTGGCATAAACATTGACACAAATGTAATAATGAGCGCGGCTGTGCGTAGACTCGGTCCTCGATACGTCGATGCTTTGAAGTGTTTTCTTCTGCTGTTCCGTTGATTGCACTCATTTTTTTCAATATTTTATGGCCGAGAAAAGGACCATTGAAAGCGGCGCTGTTGTCCGCGTTCGTTTAATATCGTGATGTAGCTAAATCACACGCTCGCTCCTTTCAAAGGGCACCTGTTAACTTACCACTACAAGTTCGCTTTGCTTAAAACGGGGCTGGATGCTGGCTGACCGATGAAACGGGTAAGGAAGTGCGCGGTTTCGGAGCGTATACAACGATGGACAATATCCTTAATCCAGTACGCATCCACACACGCAACTGGTTTCAACAAAGTGGCGCTCTGACGAGATTGCTAATTAGATCGTTCACAATCATGCAAATTAGATGCGGAAGATTTGACTTGGCCGACTAGCTACAACTCTCCTGGCCCGTTTAAAATCGAGATGCAGGCAGGCAGACAGGCATGGAAACGCGAGATCTCATCTCATCTGAACGGCGATGTCGTGATTACGTTATCACACAGTATTAGTAATACGGTATGCGTTACTAAAACTTTGTATTATTACTATTGCTATAATTATCACTCGTCAACAAAGCGACTTTTCTGTTTCTGCATTTTTCTGTTGGTGGCAGCAAGAAAGACGCGGCCTTGTTTAGTTGTTGTTTGTTTGAGATGCAAATACTTCCATCGTCTGATTGGGAAGCGACGTTGCCAACAGTCTTTCCACTATAGTTCTAACACTATTCTGCGTTTTGGGCCGTACGTCTAAGCGGCTTCATCCGTTCGCCAATGATCGCTCGTCGCGATTGCTAAGTTATCTACAGTCCTTCGCTGCCGGTTTTCACCATCACAAGCGTTACTATTGCCACAAGCAGCAGCATGGTCTGTATTTGAGAACGAACAGCTTTGGATTAAACAGAGATAGCCAATTGCGTGATGAAAGGTAACAAAGTGAATATACGGTGACCATTTCTTCGAGTGGTGGATCTGCTGCAGTAGAAATATAAAACAGTTTCCTGATAAGTACTAGGACAGCGGGCAGAGATAGATATCGCGACGGTACGTTCCAGAAGGGCATCGAGCGAAGATACAGGGAAGGCAGAGGGTGTTCTAATGGTGCTTTTCTACGGTTTCTATATCGCTTCGTTCGTTTCGGATCTTTATGAATGTAGAGTTTATCTCCTGTTGTTCGTTACGTTGAATCCTTGATAGAGTTATCAGAGAATTGAGCTTAGTATTATTCTTATGATACGCATGTGCGCCAAAGGCTGATTTGATCGTTTTCGATCATCCATCATAGTTTCGTTTATATTTCGTTACCTTTGGTGGTCTGCCACTTCGGCCGCGACGATGTTGCACTCCCCATGAAAACGAAAGGGTACAACTGTGTTCAGATAAAACTGGGCGTATACTGCAGAAGGTAAGATCGATTACCCACTGCTATTTTCGACATGGACAACAATATAGTCACGGTCTACTAGCAGGGACAATAAGGCCAAAAAGATTGAGCTTTGCAACAGTTCGTTTCGTATATGCTCGCTTCCGTCGCGGCTGTCCATGCTGTGGGCGACAGCATATGCTTCGGTGCTCCATAACGTCTGTGTCGTCCGAATCTCCTACAGAGACAGCAATAGACAACGAAATCAGATGAAAAAAATGATGCCAACAACAACAATAATAGTAATAGAGAGAGCAGCAGCGCGATTCGGGAAAGCCTGCTCAAGTAAAAGGGTGGACCACCATGATCGTGTGAAAGCGTTCGCGCGAAGCCTGACCACCTTTTCATCTACAGGTGACGCCGCTGCCTGCGCCTTGTCAACTCGCTGTCGTTGTCGTGATCGCCATGGTTAACCTATCGGGTGTTTTTTGGCAGGCAGAGCAACCTAAAACGGCTATCTCCTAAGGCTACGGCTGTTGAACGAAGTCAATTGCAGCTGTGTGTGGCTGTTAGGCTGTGGCTTTCATGACACTGTTTGTAGCTCTGCTAACAACAGAGCCGTTAGTAGGCCTAATTGTCTCTTTTCTTATCATTACATCGTATCATCCGTGTTCTCTAATACGATCGTCATCAACAGAACAGTTGACCCTGAGTGCACCGATTGTGATACTGAAGGCTGATCCGCGAAAGGCAAAAGGTTTCGTGTGTTTGTTCCATTGATGATGTAGGTAGTGGCCCGAGCGAACTCTCACTCCGTGGGACTCATGCTTGAATCGGGTCCTGGGCTGGGTGACGCGCCAATCAGTCACTTGGCCCGTACTCAGCATGACCGGATTAGACTGAACGTGAAAAATAAATTACTTGTCCATCATCCTTCTGACCAAAATCCCCAAGACCAGATCGCTGGCATGAATGTTTCTCTTGAACACAGATGGCCGACTGACGTTACTAAGAGCGGGAACGCAAGCGACAAAATACGGCAACAACAACGTTTTTTTTTCCCCGCAAGAGCTTACAAGTGGATTAAAATAGTATAGAAGAGTCGTTTATGCCAAATTGCCTGTTAACTATTGAACAAAATGGCTGCTAAGGTATTATTTCGAATTTCAACTTTTTTTTTTGCTATGACTAAGATACGATGCCGTTACCGAGTGGTGCCAGCTACAATAGCCGCCGCTGTGCAGCGTTCCCTCAGCAGCGACTAGGCTATTCTTCGGTTGGTACGAATCGACAGTGACGATCAAATGGGCGCGGTCATGTTGTTGTTGTTGCATAATCACTTTTTCTTCCTTACAGACGTAAACCCTGCATACAGCTCATCGGCTGGTCGACTCTGATTGTTCTATAAATATTTAATAGAATGAAAAAAAGAAAAAGGGTTTAAGAGAAAAGCTGGCATGAAAATATATAGCAAACGCCTTCGCCGCTGCCGCTCCCGCGGACGCCTGCAGCTGATGATGATGATGATGATGATGATGGCAAGATTTTGAAACAGACCGGGCCAGCGAATGCGTAAGTGAGAGAAGCCAGCGACGAACGAGATAGCGAGAGACAGAGAGAGGAACTCTCAGGAGGAAACTTCACAGGAGCAAGAACGGTGGGGGCGGGGTCGCTCGACAACGAAACCGTTGTGCGACGATGTTTCAAGATCCGGAGGAGATTCTCTTGTTCTAGATGAAGGAAGAAACGAGTAGTGGCGGGTCATAGTTGTGTTGGCGTTACTGTCTTTACGGTTACCGCCGTTGCTGGTGCCCTTTTGAAAGTTCGAAGGACCTTGATCGACGAAGGAATGCGCCAGTGAAGGCGGAGAACATCCAGGAGAGAAATGAGATAAAAACATGGGCCTGAACACCTTATTCTCAGGACTGGTTGAAATATTCCGACGGTATTTTAATATGTCCAGATAAGATCGTGATCATTTTTGATCTCGGTTTTGGAAATTCAAATCTCAACATATACGACACCGCTGTTTTATTGGTGGGGGGCCAAGAGCAGCCAGCCACTAGCTCGTCAGACAGGTAGAAAAAGCCATTCGATTGTTATGGATACAATCGGACATATTGATTCGGGGATAGGGATTATTCGAAATATAAGAACTCCGTTCAGACCACAAGAAACTGTGCGTAACATTTAGTCACAGGAATGTACACGCCAACGACCTTAATCGATCGGTAATCGGTCGATGTCCTAAATACTATATATATGTATATATAGTATCTGTATATTGTTTATATGTATTGCTTTTAAGTCATTAATTCACTACATTATTATGATTCTTTTTGTCATCTTATCAAACTTTCAGGGGTTATGCTTTTGGTCACGAAAAATCCCGACTGGCGTAAGCGTAAATTTGTGTTTAAGCAAAAATGTCGAAACGGTATACAGTTGCCTTTGTTGAAACATTGCCATCACCATACGCTACGGAAGCTTTGTTTATGTATATAATTTCAAGGTGAAACAGTTTTGTGTGTTACTAGCGCTGTTATCATCATTGTGGTCAATTCAGTGATTAAGTTAGGAAATCGCTCCTAGGGCAACCATTACGATGTTAATCTACCAACTTTACATCACTCTACTGTGGCAGATCCTGCCCTCGAATAACCTCATACGGGCCGGATGATAGACGCCTGCAAACGGTTTTTTCATTGCTCGTCTGGCAGCGATGTAGCAGCTTCGCTTCACCACCGTTCGCGTTGGCCGACGCCGCTGCTACTAGTTTACCGCCAGACAATGGCGACCACATGAACCGGTGCGATCGGCGTCAAGGCGAAAGAACTCGTCTAGCTGCCGTGAACTCCGCTGCTGTGGCTACTGCTGCCGCTCTGAGTAAACAGAGTCGTTTGCTCGATGCTGCTGTTTGGCGCGGCGCCTAATCAGTGCCACAGCGAGCCCAACAGCGAAAAGGCAAGTACTCAGTGCGTCCGTCCGTCCGTCCGTCTGCAGATCGCTTCTTAGCATTGTGATGCTGCGAGCAACTCCAGCCGGACAGAATATGACGCAGCCTAGTCCTATGGTAACCAGGGCTCCTTGTACGGCGGCAGTGTCGGCGATGGTGGCAACGATGTCTCGACGATTGGAAAACGGTGCGCGTGGTGGCGCAGAACAGCGAATGAACCGCTTTCTCGCTAGCCGGTGAAATGAGCACGAACGAAGTGACTCGAGAAGACGCCAGCAGAGAACGCGACCAACCTACCACTAGTCACGAGAGTGGGACTGTGGAAAAAGAGTCTGAAAGTCGACGAGCTGACTAGCAGTTGACGGCTGGCGGAACCTTCTCCTCGCTTGTTGCTTGTTTTTGCCCATGGCCGTACTCTACTATCCGATGGATTGTGGTAGCGCGAACGGCGGTGCCGGTAGTGGCGGCAGCGGCAGCGGCAGCGGGTAGTGATGTCTACGCTGACTACCACTTCCACAACTATGCTAAAACTAGCATAACGAACTGTGTGCCAGACGCCATCACCGCTGCTGCCACCGTCATGGTCGCCAGGCCGACAGGCAGCGTCGTTGCCACTGTATTTGCTGTTAACGTTACTGCTGTTTCCACCGATGAACACAAGAGGGGCTTGTCTGTGTTGTAGAAAGTTGTAAAAACACACGCAATGCGTCGTGCCAATTTCTCTTGGTCTTTCTGCACCACCGCCACCAGCATCGCGTATTAACCAGGAGTAGCCAATCCTAACCTATTCTATTCCAGCTAATACAGCGCGCCCGCGTGAACCTTATGCCTGTCTGTCGCTGGTTAGCTGACTGTTGCGTTGCGGCTCACAGAGGCTATGGACTACGCCTGCGGCTGTTGTCGATATTATTGTTCTTCTTTGCCTAGATAGATGTCCATCTTTTCGTCTCTTTGAGACTCGTTCACGCGCGCGTCCGCGCACCCCTCTCGGCTGTGCTGTTTTTTTTACTTGGAGTTTGTACTATATAATATTCTGTTATTATGGCTGCGGATGGGTCGAACGTCGCTCGCCGATTGGCGCTTGTTCCGATCCTCGTGTTCTCTTTGGCACTTAGTTAATTCGCTGATCCTATAGTTTTTCCGGTGCAGTCGTGCTGGTCGCTGGCCGATTTGCCTGCACGGTCGCTTCGCATGATGGCGCACAATCTCCTCAGACGCTTGAGTTACTAGGCCGATTCTATCGATCGTGGATTAAATACGTAGCAAAAGCGCGCTGTAATCTTTAGCACTTTCTGCGTGCACATATACAAATGTATGCATGTATGCAAAAAGTGCATATTGACGAAAAAGACGGCATCACTAACGGCGCACGATACAAGGCAAAAAAACATTGCTCATGAACGTTGTTTCTAGGAAGAACATTCCCTTTCGCAGATATCAGTTGCTATTGAACATCTTTCAACAACAGCGGAAAGAATAGTGGCTCTTATAATGGTTATCGTACAAGGAACCATTGTTAAGTCAATTGGGTACACCGTTAGCTTGTCAATAGTAGCGTGTCTTGTTGGCACAATACAATGCTATCCCGGCCATTTCCGTTCTGCTTGATTAACGCCGATTGATTGTGGCCAATAGCAAATCGATTTGTAACGGTCGTCCGACGTTTTTTTCGCATAACAGCCGAAAAGCTAACCGCGCGTAAGGTACGCCATGCTGTTTCGGCTTGCAGGAAGTTGCTGAGCTAGTTAGCAGCGATAGCAGTCGCCTAATGCTAACATCTTGTCTGTCTGCGCCAACTCCAGCTTGATCGCGAAACCGTTATGCCGTTCCCGGCTGGATAAATGTACGACAAATTTATATGTATATTAACGTCGTACTGGTATAATCGCAAATCATAGCTTTTACCCCTCGTCATTGATACGATACACTAAATGGCGCTGACTGTTTTTACTTCTTTTGCCGTATTCTTGATCCTGGGCGTCAGTCCGCCCGCGTAGCTAGCTCAGCGGTCGATTGTATATCGATTCCCTGCAAGCCTAAACACGAAAATACGTATCGCAAACCAGCAAAACAGGTGAGTAAACGAGAAACACTTAAAAGATGAAAAATAAAATGACGAAAACCAAGAAAAGGCATAAATATATCAGCAACAGCGGCATACGAAGCGTCATCACGAGCGACGAACGACGATCGCTCTCATTATCGCGACGGTCGTTACCGCAACTGCCGGTGTCCTCATCGACATCGGCAGCAACCGTCTTTGTTGTAGCCGTTGCCAGGGTCGCCGCGCGACAAAGCAGATTAATAAGCCGTCGCGTGATGAGCAGCGAAAACGATAGTAGCGGAAGCGAAAATGGCAGCGAACACGTGAGGGACAGGCTATGAAAAAAAAACAAGGAAAATGAGAGATACACAGAAGCAGTATCGGTGGTTGTTCTTCTGTTAGCGGCGATTCTATCGCTGCGCTGCTTGGGTGGTTGTTAGAATAGCAGCTGGCAATGTTGCCGTTTATAGATTGACATCAGAGCGACGTCTGATTTTAGAGCTGGACAGCAACCCCAAGGTAAAAGCTCTACGTTTGTCTAGAGGCTTAATCATCATCGAGGGACGCGATCGGAGGTGCTTGGCGAGGACACTGCTTCTGTGCTTCTGATTTTTTCATATTATCACCGTGGTGCTGTTTGTCCAATTTGGTATAGCTGCTTACGGTCACCTTTACCTTCTTCTACATGTATAGCCCTGCTGCGTATGCTTGGGGTGACATGTAATGGCGTTAAGCCCTAGGAGCCGTCGACGTGCGAAGTTGTCGCACCTCAAAAATCATCGTTTTAGCGACGTTTTCTTGTCGGTGCTGCTGGTATTTCTCAAGCAAAGTTACTAGTAGTCATTGACGGAGGTATCGAACTGAGCGGCAATATATGGTCGAAGGCAGAAACGATGGTCTTTATGTAGAAGCAGACTCCCTTATCCGAGGAGGTATTAAACGAAACAAACAGGTCCTAAAGAACCCTGACGAAGCAGGCGTGGTCGTGGGGTCCCGGCAACCAGATTTAATTAGTCAGCCGGCTGTTTTGCTTGGCTTTGTGGCTGGTTGTTGTTGTTGTTAATGATCCTGTACTGGCTTTTGTGTCCGTATTCCCTTTATCTGCTGGGCCATGAAGGTGGACGCAATGACGGCTACAGCGACGGCATGAGAGATGCTAGCTAAAACAAGAAACATAACGAAAAAGAGCAGTTCAGCTTGTGTGAGTTGACTCATCATATTACCCACGTCTACACTATTTAGCCGCTTTCGGAGCTGGCGTTCCTGTTTATGGCGCTTCAGAGCTGGTGGCGGCCGTACGGACAGCACAAGCCGAAGTAGCCAAAACGACGATTTGGTTTATAGCCGATGACGAGGCCGAATTAGCAAAGAAATCAGTCGATGCTACAGTCTCTTGTCCGTCCATCGCCGGTGCTACTTCAGACTCTATTTCATGTGCGTCGAGGCTACAAAGTGGCAATTGTTATATTGTATGTCATAACGGGACTCCAGCTGGCACGGGTGTGTATCGATCAGTAAGCCTCCCTAGCTGGCAAAGGCAGCGTAGAAAGGAACAAGTTCGATTTGGTATCATCGACGGTACGGTGGAATTCAGCACCTATTACCTGGCGGGCAACCATCTCCACCGGGACCCGGTTGAGCCTATTGTCAGTTTGCCCTCACTATGTCACTCAGCTATCCAAATCAAAGTCAGGCTTGATGCAGTAAGCACATATTCTCTGGTCGCTATCTGATTTTTATGTGTGGGGTCATGGGGTAAGGGACTGACGACAATTATGTAGTCATCTGAATCGAAAGCATTTGTTGCTCCAGTCACTTACGTGAGATTGATACGAATAGTGATAATCTTATTGTATGGACTTCATGTATTGCTTTTCGCAGGTTTCGTAATCGTTAGGGGATAGACGGCCGGCTGCTGACGGCATT
Source organism: Varroa jacobsoni (assembly GCF_002532875.2). Classification (NCBI taxonomy): domain Eukaryota; kingdom Metazoa; phylum Arthropoda; class Arachnida; order Mesostigmata; family Varroidae; genus Varroa; species Varroa jacobsoni. The sequence goes on along the minus strand of NW_019214047.1, from coordinate 146,531 downwards.
TGCACTACTGCCGCCATGTCACTGGGCCAACCTGTTGTTGTTATGCAACAGTTCGATGTAGCTGGTTGTTGTAGAAGTGGTTAATTAGTTAGATAATGCATATAATACCTATGTTTTGTCAATTTCTAGAGAAGCTGCAGCATCAGGAAGCTGGGTTGACCATAATAGCTACTGCTGCTCTAGCTACGCTGTTGAACGGCAACGATAATAGTCGGCTGAATGGTTAGAACAGTTGCTGCTGCTGCTAGTGCCGGTTGCGGGCGAGTGAACAAACATAAACAAAACAGCAATCGAGCAACAATACGACTGCCATTCTCTACAGCCCTAGGCTATTGCGGCTAGCGTCATCGCCGCCCGAGGAGTTCTCTAGAGACGAGCCGGGGGGTGCGGGCGCTTGAAGGAAACAGGAGGGCCAAGCAAAAGATAGTGGAAAGAGGTGATGGCAGGCGCACAAACGGTTGAATTTTCCGAGTCGCATATAACAGGCAGAGAAAGTTGGCCACATCAAAAAAAAAAAAGTGATACCCGTTTGCTAGTCGTGACTGAACGAAGGATGTTGAAAATGTTACTTCATAAACATATATTGTTTTTGCTTTGGACAACTTTTTTAAATTTTCTTTGTTGTTAGTACTATCAAGTCGTGGTTATTGCCATAGGTGACCCAGCGGTCCTAGTTACTGCCACCTCCAAATGATGCTGTTCTATTTTCTTTTGTTACCTTATCAAGGGAGCACCGCGGGAACGTCTCGTAACGGTTATGCTGGGTTCTATGGACAGGCGAGAAAGAAGGAGGAGATAGAGAGACAGAGAGAGAGAATCGCTTGGATCAACGGCTTGATGTTGTTGGCCGGCAAATAACACAGGAGCAGACATGATAGAGTAAAATATAAGGAAGAAAATATAGTCCACGAGAAAAGGCAGAAATGTTCTTGTTGTTTTAACTGCTGTCCTTTATGTTTATACGTGTGTGTGTGTGTGTGTGTGTGTGTGTTTTTACTGTGTTTTACTTGCGTTCGCAAATGAACCTTCCGAGAGAAACACGAACACAACATAACAAAAAAACACCAGTTAACCAATTTGCTCGCAGGCACAACAACTTGTGAGGGACTGTTGTTGATATTGCCTACAACTGCTCATAACGAATGTATTCAAATTATGTATAGACACATAACGATGACGAAGTTCTGTACGAAAATGGTCTCTGCTGAAAATGTAGCGTATGTTTCAGCTTCTTCTCAATTCTTCAATTAGGCTAAGCCGGTAGCTAGAGCAGTGGTGGGCGGTTTCGCTCGTCATTGTTTGTGCCAGTTAATATATGTTCTGTGATTAGATCTAAATAGTAAAATGATACAGCACAGTTATCTATTACTTGATACTGTTTGGCCTTTCCATTCTATGTATATAGCAATTATATAGAGGACGGTACACGGCCTGCGTCATCGCTTGATCTGTTCGCTATAGATCGATGTGTAGCTACTTTCGTTTTCTAGTATATTTTAGCATGCGAGGGAATAAGCAAACTGCAAGCAAAGCTATTTCAACGGAAAGGGCAAAACGCTTAAGGATCAGCCGCTGACTGCTGCCTAGGGCTGTCTATCTAGCAGGCTCTGGTTGGAGATGCGGGGTCGGATTTCGCAACCTGAGATCGAATGGGTCTAGCTGGTCAAAAAGGCATCGTCGGTGATGTCTTCCTCGTCATCTTCCTTTCGTTGTTCTCCCGAGAAAGAATTAGATGCAGACGGGGTCGAAGGCTCCAGCGGATAGCAGCGGTTTGTTGCTCGTCTCCCGCCTTCGGATATAGAAAACGTTTGTTCGAAAAATAAGAAAAAAAACACACACACACACACACACACTATTCTGCTTGCAGCACAAGTTTCTGCTAAGATTTTTTGCCGGTCGCAGCCGTGATTGTACTTGCCGCGAAAACACTATTAGCAATGGTTATGTTAATCGTAGTTATGGTGAGCAGCGTGGAGTCCAAGCATTCTATTCTATGGATTGACAAACACTCGTTCCGAGATGATCTCGATTGAAGATGATGGCTCTCAAAGACGGTTATAAATTATTGGCCACCTATGCTTGGCAGATATAGATACACCTTCTTTTTAAACAACATTGAAGCAAACGAAATAGTATTTCTAATTGAGGAAAAGGGCCAATATGAATGTCTATACTTTTTCTCAGTTTTATGTATAATAACGCTAAACCTGCGTAGGAACGTCGTTAAGACAAAGCACTACTTACGAGTGACAAGTAATGGTGTTACGGCGCACCGTTACGTTGGGTCGATCTGAGCGCGAAGGCAGTATATTAACTACGTTTAGTTAGCATGTAGGTATATATATATATATATATATATATCGGAGAACGGTATGGCGTGACTTCTCCTCTAAAAACTGTCTCCGTGTGAGTGACTTATTAGCTTGTTGTCCAGTGCCTGAATCGTCGACATGTGGACAAACTGAAATTTTTGCCTCCCGAAGACAGCGAACACTGTGAATGTCATTATTGATCCTGGCTACTGATTGCACGTAATTGACAAAAGCCGTGTGTCTATACACTCCGTCGCGGTATCAAAAGTAAACGCTTATCTCCTCACCTGTTATTATAAAAAGAATAAGCGTATTTTTGCTGTTCTGTCTTCAGCAATAATATCTACGTTTTCGTCACCTGCTAGAGTACCAGGACCATGACTTTCCCCTTTCCTCTTAGCATAGCCATTCCCCACATCACTGTGTTTCCGCAATGAAAAAGTGTTCTCTATGTCCAGAGTAAAACATTTAGGACAAACTAAAAGTCAAATCATAGAGTACGACAGCATACGTAGTGTTCGCATTTGTAGGACACGTTACAAACAGGACAGATTTTTCTGTCCCGATGTGATGTTGTCCGAACAATTCAAATGTATTATAGGTTATGCGTTATCTTAGAAACTTGCTTGATCGCGCCAGTCACTTCTACCGCTTTCTAGTTCTCGCAATAAGTCATATATATATATTAATCAGCAGGAGTGGGAAGCACGCCAGTGGTCGAACGTGATTCATAAGCACGCTTATTGGTTCATAGGTTTCGGCGATTTTGAGCGTTCGGCTGTTCTCGTTGTTTCGTTGGCAGATTTTTCTTCTTTCTTTTTTACGGTGCCAGCCGGCGGCTACGTGGTCTTTAACGATGCTGGTTAGACGGTGCGATAATAAACTTTTATTTTTCCTGTATTTTGCGATGTCTGTTAGTTGGCCTTTGCCTACAGCGCGTACATATGTGAAATCTCTTGCTCGAATAGAACTACGGCGTCTGTCGATAATATAGGCCGTGTGCTCTTCGGTGACGGTTAACTCAACGTTTGCTTACGATATTCGCTTATTTTTTATTTATCTTTTTTTTTTTTTTTTTTTTCGTGAAAACGAAGGAGTCAACGAGTAAGCTATATTTGTGAGCGGTTGATTCTCAAATTTGGTGAGAAAGAGCGTTTAAGCTGGCATGTATCAAGTTTATTGGTTCCGCGGAGAAAGAACTATGTATTTACGAAACCACTTTCCGTTCGGTGATGTTGTCTTTTCTCGTATTTCAGGTAAGTTGAGCTGTCGACTTTTGTTCACCAGTCGCTATAGCACGAGGTAACACTCGTTTTGACGCTGTGGCTCCCAGAGAGAAATCAGCGCTACAACAGGGCACGAACGTTAACTTGTTGGTGGCCACCGTAACGGTTATCACTATAGCAGTATTCGCTTAGAGTAGAAATAGACAGATTATGTAGCCATGCTCCTGTAGAATTGGTAACGGCAGATCCGACGAGACGTCGGAACTTCAACAATAAACATTGAAAGCATGAGCCCCTGTAGTTACGCACTAGCGTTCGTTAAAAGTTGCTTCTCGCTGTATTGGATATGCAAGGTTTAAGCTTTCTAAAGGACAAGAAAGTTCTCGCTGGTCATGCGCTCGTGTCAGACTAGGCTACACGGATTCGTCACCCAGCGTAAACTAATTAAATATTTGAAAACGACAACATACTTGGGAATCAAAAGGTCGCTGAATGAAAATGGAATTCTGGGAATAGAAACACCTGTTCATTCTGTCCTGATAATCGTTGTCAATCTATTTGATACAACAAAAAGTCACCCAGCAGCCCCAATAGGTACTGCTGGACGTCGAGGCTGGATTGCTTTTCCATTCCCAAGATTAAAACAAACTCCCATAGGATTCATATGTAGTGTATTGAGGAAGCCATGTGGCTAGACGCGAGTGCTCACATGTATAAACGATCGTGCTATTACTGCTAGTCTCGATCAGAGTGCGTGTGTGTGTGACAGGGGTGTTTTTTTCGACTATTTGATTTTGGTTCTACCGGACTATCGTTCTTCCTTCTGCACAAATATTTATCATTCATTGTCGGGCTGAATGACTAGTAAGGACCTGAAGGGAGATGAGTACAGAAGTGAGGTATTTTTGTCGAAGATGAAGCCCTTGGCGGTTTGACTCAACTTCACTCGGAGCCAACAAATCCGACTGCTGCATACTATTTTCTTTGGGAATCATCTGTTCGGGATGCGGTGAGTCGTAATCGTATCGTTTGTACTATTAGCATTTAGCAACTATGTGAGTGCTTTTTGAAGATCCAATACCACGAGACGCGGACGCGCGCGCGCGCGCTGCTCAACGGCAGAGAGATTTTCGCTAATGCGAGATGAGCCTGCTCTTACTAGGAAGATAGGAAAAAGATCTGTTGCCGATTTTGCAGCTGACGATGCCACAAAAAATCGGCTGCCGTTCGACCGTCCAGAAATTATCGAGAAACAACAGGGGGCCAACAGAAATAGTTAGTCATAAAAAATTGGGTATATACATTACGCCCTTTACGGGATAGACGAGTAGCGAATTCGTCGTTGTTGTCGTCGTCGTCGTCGTCGTCATCATCATCAGTTTGTGTAAAAAATCGCACGCTTTTAATTTCCTTGCTTAACAAAATTAATTTTGAGCCTGTTATTTTTTGGAAGTGTGTGCACTAATCATGAATACTGTTATCAATTTTGTTGTGTAAATAAACAGCGTACTTAGGGTAGAATATAATTATAGTATAGTAGTAATGATGCAGCAGAACGTCATGGGCCTTATCTGGTCAGCTGAGACACTGTTGATATAAGGGCGTTGGACGTTAAAAGTCTACATGGATTGTTAGATGTTTGCTCTGAGTCTTAATGAAAAAAAGATAAAATATATATATATACTATTACAGTAGGTCTGGGAAGAAAAATCCTGTTCATTGTGCTAGCTTGCCGACTATCATTCCGTTTTTTTCGGAGCCTTGTTCCGGCCGCCTGATTTTATTCGGTCTTAGTTTTCCGCTTCAAGCATAAGATTTTACCTTAAGTTTATATACTAATTAGGTGAACTAGTGAGCTATTTCGCATTAAATATCAATTTGGCCAATTTGTCTGCGTGTTTGTACAGATAGTAGGCTATTTTTGCCTAACTATTCGTTTTTGTAGCTCAACATAGCATTATCTTCTATTTAGGCTCAAAGCATAGTAATTTTACAGATTTTTTCTTTATTTAAGATGAACAGCGTAAAAAAACGGAGGTTGTCCATATTTACTGTAATTCATTGTTGGATTACGTCCATGATGACATTATCGAATTGCTCTCCATAGCTAGCTCGCAAATACGGGCCTGACGAACATTCGCTAAGGTAGAGGCACGCGCTTACAGGACACTTTGCCTTCTAATGGGCGTTTGAATTTGAAATTGGCTAATTTTTCCCTTCTTAGAAAGCAAAAGCCAAAAGCTGCAACACTAATCTCAGGTGAGGCGAAGAAAAATGGAATCCTCTGTTGAAAGTAAACTACTATTGCCAGTATCGATTTGGTACTACAATAAAAAGGTTGTTGCTGAGGGTGTTTATTAAAGAAGACACAAACAATTGTGTCGACTTGTCCCTCTTCGATATTTCACCAGCTAAAACGACTAAATTGGTCTCTACCTTAAGTAAACAGGAATAGCTGGAAGCTGTATTATGTAGTTTTGTCCGGGCTTATAGGAGCCTGCCACAATACGAAGTCGATTTCGTTCAGTACATGCAAAGGCAGTAAAGACAGTTTGTCGTCTACGATCCGCGACCGATTATTTTCTCGACAGAACCCCAATTATCAGACTGATACCCCCAATTTCTGGCACCGGTCACAGTGGAGCACGGCTGTTGCGACTAAAATGTTGTGTTTTCTTTTTTTTATAATGCGCTTTATAGGTGGTATTTCTAGTCCAAGCGTGAGTATACTTTGTTACAGAAAGACAATTTGCGCAGCCTTATAGCCGCTCTCGCTTTACTGTAAACAATTATCTGAATTGAAATAAAATTCTCACAATCGTTGGAATTAATTACTAGACAAAGCCCTTTATCATATGGAACAATGTTGTCTGATTTAATAACACGCACGACGTTCAGTAGAATTTTTTGCCTCGTCGTTTTACCGAGTGCCTATGATAATCGGCTCATTCCTTTTCATAACTAACTACTGTATTTTCTGTCTATACGCACCGTCGTGTCAACTCAAGCAAATGTCTGTTGGAGCTTCGAAATTATCATCTTCACTTGATGCGTATTGGCGATATTTGCTGTCTGACAAACTGCCATTGGTTTACCGCATAACCGACAGCCTTCGGCAGGTTCTCGGAACAGCCATACGAACACGTACGATCAGGCAAACGAAAACGGATTCTACGAGGACCAGAAGACCCTGAACGCTATCGAAAGCCGAAAGGAAAAGAATTTTGCATACATTTTCTCTACTGTCCCCCTCAACTGTCCACAGCCCCAATTGCGGGAGCTGTTTTTGAGTCCTTTGCTAGGCCACATGTTTCGGCTCAGCGATAGCTGCTTGGAAGAGATAGAGAGAAGGCGAGCCTAAGAAGCACTGTAACGTAACCGTAAAGGGTAGTGTCGTCAGGATGGCATACCATTTGTACTTGCTGCCATCATCGTTGTCGTCGTTGCTACCGCCAGCCCCACCGCCAAACAGGCTAACAGTAAGAGACCACTGAATCTTCATGTATATATAACGAACGTGACAACGGCTTGCATTGGCCATACAACGAAACCGTACGGCACGATGGCAGGGATTCGTTTGGTTGTCTGTCAGGCGGACAAGGTACCAAAGTGACAAGCGAGAAAGAATGTATAGCACTATGTCGCCAACGACGAAGACAATGTCGACCAGTGGCAGCAGAAGAAGTCAGTCAGCTGTGGCGGTAGTGGCAGTAATAGCGGTCGCCATATTCCCAGTTCAGTGATTCGAAGTCTGACGGTTCGCCCAAGACGGACGGACGGACGAACGAACGAACGATCAGTTGCAAAGTAGTGAGTTTGTCCAGCCCGCTAGGTAGGGCAGACCTGACCGGTGAGCAGGCCGGCTCGGCAAACGGTAAAGTGGTTCGACTATGATGATGTCGGGCCGTCGTTGCTAACCGCGGCGGCCGCACCACTGGCGTTGTCCGTACCACTTGAAGGGTAGCTGACTGGTCCACCCGTTGCCTGGATCCGGACAGAATCGAGAGTGGGCAATATTTTTTATTTTCGTCTTTTTAATTTATCACTTCTTTGTGAGAATTCTTCTTCTTCTTCTTTTTGCGTCTCGCTAAAATCCACCGCGAGAGTTGCTCGTATCGCTTTGTCTGCCGCCGGAGAGATCGTGCATACAGCGCCTATTTCCTTTTCGTTAGTTGTGCAAAGCTCGCGTTGGACAGGGTCATTTGATGATTATTGTTCCAACACTCCATGCATTTGGGTGTGCGATTGCGTAGGTACCTATGTGCATGCGAAATCATTTGACCGCATGCCAGTATGGAAAATCATCCATATACACTCGACTCTGGGAGACGCCGATGGGACGTTTAATAAATGGCCATACGGTGAAGTGAACGACTTCGGCATTGTCGCAGCGGTTCCTCTATCTTCATGGTCATATTTAACAGATACTTTATCACCATTTGGTTTTCATCCCTTTGGCGAATCGCTGTTCACTTGAAAATAAACAACAGAGGCGAGAGGCTACTGAAGACAGAGCACTGATACAGTTAAATCAATGTCTTGAAAGTGATTCCGGCGCGTCGAACCACTGAATAGAACAGCTTACGTGAGAAGAGAAGATGGTAAGAAACGATGTGCAAAAGATAGAAGACAGGGGACTAAATAAAAAAAGCAGCTTGACTAGTGGTGCATACTGCTCGACAACAGGTTTCATTTAGTTGTATCTGGTTGAATGAAGGCACGGCACTTCACCAGGACTGTTTTTGTCCTATACGACCTCTTTGAAATGAAGCGTTCTTCTATTGCATTTCCACCTAAAGGTTTCGTCTATGCCTTCCCTATTATCATTGCGTAATACGTGCTGCTACTTCGGTTCGGCCAATTCGACTCTCCCGGTTATTTTTGTTTTTGTTGTTGCTATCGTCGTCGTTGTCGGTCACATGATTCACAACAACATCGCTCTGCAATATCGGCAACATTTTACTCCGCCCAGCCCTAAATGTTCACCCTAAATAGTGGGCACTATGCACCAGGCATATCGTACAGCGCCTTCATATAATACGCTGTTACTTGAATGCATGTTTATGTATCACGTATCTGTTCATATCTCTTGTCGTCGCTCAAGCAAAATCGTAGATTTTTCCATGATGACGAAGTGCCTTAATGCTGCTGCTGCTACTACTACTTCCCCTAAACAGGCAATTAGTGCGCTGAGGCTTAGTTCTTCCGTGTAGCAACGAGTAGCTTAACCCTGCCAGATAGTTAGCTCCACGCTGACGCTGTCAAGGGTATATAGTAGTACTACGAGGAGCGGGATCGCTCATGACTGTATTAGGAGGTAAGTTGGAGACGGCAGAGCGGCATGGGGCTTACTCTCAGCCACTACTTCTATGGGACGACGAGCGAAAGGGACCGCGACGGGGAAAGGCGAGGAGAAGCTAGCAGTGACGGCTCCGTGTTCTCTTTCTTTTCCGCCCTTGTCAGCATTGCCGTTTTTCCTAAGGGCGCGTTCTCCTCTCTCGTTCGTTTCCAGCAGGGCGCTTAATTAGCACCAAGAAACAGGCACAAGGACCCAAACGCTGCGAATTGCATTCGCCGCATACGAGTAGTAGTGGTGCGATATGCTAGAAGAGTCCTAACACAGAGACGAGGGGAAATGGACAGGGGAAAAAATGAGGGCTAGGGGTCGACGGGGGCCAGCAGCGACTAAATTGGAGCTGCTGTGAGAGATACGACGATATTTGGACGAAAAGAGGAATGGCAGTAGGGCGAACTGGAATGTCTCGAGAACGAACAGCGAACTCATGGCTTCAAGCCCATTTCGCATTTGCGCTAGTTGTTCAGGGGAAAGCAGGCCTGCCAGCCGATGGACCACAGGCGGAGCGAGCGAATATATGTATATATATATGAAGACATTAAAAGTATACCACAAGCAGGGATTTGCAGAAGGCAGGAAGGAAGGCTGGATGAAGTAACGCAGCCGAGAGTGTATTGAGACGCCGTATAGTAAGTAAGCAGGCACACAAGCAGACAGACAGACAGACAGACAGACAGACAGACAGACAGACAGACAGACAGACAGACAGGCAGGCAGGCAGGCAGGCAGGCAGGCAGGCAGGCAGGCAGGCAGGCAGGCTAATCTAGTTTTTCTTTCTTTCAACCAGAAATCCATCCTGCATATCCTCACGTAGAAAAAAACGAAGGGGCTGGATGGGGTACCGGGACGAGTTCGGGCGAACGACTCAGTGTGCATGGGGGACAAATGAGTTTACTTCCTTAAATTACGCATAAAATTAACCTGTCTTCGTGACTCTGTCCTTGTGCTGATTGTGAGTGACGCCACAAAGTTACCGGACGGAAGCAGTTATCTGCCATGGAGAACACTTCGCAGTGTGTAGCATTATGTCTCTTTTAAAGATCTGCTGATGCGAAAAAGGCCTCTTTATTACGGCTATATAGTAGAGCCTCATAACAACAGAGGCAGTGGCAAACTTTCAAGGCTTGCAGGTATGACATAAACAAGTGCAGCTTGATATTTTTGGGTTTGATTTGTTGGTATGGTTTGTTAAGGTTAGGACGAGACAAATGTACTAGCTAGGTACTTCACGAATGTTTTATTTGTATTTTAGCCGAGCTCTGTTTGGCTCCCGCAGATCTTTTTCGGAGTCATGAACAATGAAAAATCTGTATGAGCGCGAATTGCATACACAATATGGGTGCACATTTTTTTTAGCCTAAATATCTACCACATTCACCTATATCACATCCAGTGCACCCTTCGAATGTGTGTAAACTCAGCCAAATTCTGAGCTCTGAGGTTGTGATACCAGCAGACAAACTCCGTCGTCTTCTAAGACACAGACCTCTAGCTGACTGTCAAAACGAACGAAGATATATATGCCGGACGTTTTTCTATTCGTAGACAGCAACACGGCACAGCGGTAGAGTCTCGTCAATGTTGTTGCCAATCTGTCAATAGAACTCCACTATACTAAGTGTTATTAATAAACGTTCGATGCAAGCAGTGGTCGGCGTCTGCTCATACACACGCTTCCTCTACATTTTATTTTATCCGGGCGGAATTCTTCAATCATATGATACGCTACATATAACCTCAACCAGGTTGGCTTTAGCCATTTGTTATAGCGCATCACTAGAATGGTAGGACAGCATTGGTCTTCCGATGATAACCTAGGCTGTTTGGTTCATGCCTTTATACACGTATTTATAAATGTATCTGTGTGTGTGTGTGTGCATGTGTGTGTGTGCGTGTGCGTGTGTGTATGTGGCAGCACAGCAGAAAATTGAGAGATGCTGGACAAAATGCATCGATGCCAGCTTTTCCAACGGCTACAACTGCAGTCACCGAGTGAGGAACACGACCCCGAAATAGCCAGATCAGAGACCTGCGTTACAGATAGAAAAAAAAAATAGGAAAGCACTCGATGATAAAGAGATAAAGGGAAAGAGGAAGAGAAAAATAACGAGACAAAGTTATCCAACGGACGAAAAGTAAATACAAGAAGCAAAATATAATTTTATTCAATGACAATTTATTTTTATTTTATCTACTTCGGAATTTTTCCGGTTGCTAATGATGATCAGGGTGATGACGGCGCGGCGCCAGTTCCGAAAACGCTGCCACTCGCCTGCCAGCGGTCACTGGCACCGGACCGCCATAGTGAAGATGATCACGGACCAATTTTTTTTTATTACATATGGACACACGTCAACGCATCTATAAATGGAACTTTAGTTTGATTTAAAGGTAATTGATGGTAAAGAAGAATGCACGATTAAAACTGTGCGGTACGTACGTTAGCCTCGCACTTGTAGGTAAGAAAAATATCACTTGAACGAGACGCATTTCAAAGAAGGCTTCAAAGAAGATAGGCATTTCAAAGGCCTATTTCAAAGAATATCGCTCCATAGTAAAAAGTAGTTTACAGGAAATTGGTTTGCCATATAGAACTTCTTCAACGATTTTACTTCTTCAATGCTCTCTCTTCGTTGTGTTCGGTGAATTCGGTGCGATTTCGGTAATCACTGTGTTGTCACTACCTCATACGATACACAGCGTAGTAATCTGTGGGTGCGTCGAATCTTGTAGCTTATTCAGTATAGCGGTTCTGTAAGAAATGCCAGACAGAAAACGTCTTTTTGTTCCAAGTTTTTGTCTCAGTTGAAATGGAGAGTGCATTGCTACTCGTAGGCTTGGCCGGCTATCGGACTTCTGTTGCTTAGCGCCGAGCGTTCGCGGTGCATTAGGCAGCGTCAGCGAGAACTGCTGCTCATCAACGCCCTACTGATGCATACGACACGCATAGACGGCGCTCATCGACTGGGAAATAGTTGAGCGAAGCTACCTTTCCTCATTTTGCTTCCCTTCTTTTCGTCCCTATGTCAGCGTAGCCGCACAGAGTCAACCGAATGCGAATCCGTACGGGGATACCATCTGAAAGTTTAGGGCTGTTATTAACGGCAACCAAACGTCTGAACGTTGATGATAGAGTGAGAAAATACTGCGTCTGCTCACAATACCGATACGCAGATGTAGCTTAGTTGACTACGCAGATCCACAATGGATCTCAGACTCAAGTCTACAGACGGTCTCCAAAAAAATTCACTATGTTCACTTGAAATAGATTTGCCACAGTAAAGTCATTGCTAGACAACAAAAAAAAACAGACACATACTTCCCATGTTTGTGAAAACGACAAATACGCTTCGTTTTATAAACATTTTCTCAAAAAATCGCTCAAAAATCAAAGCGCTCTTACCCTACTCGGTTTTGCAACTTTTCGTCGAGGAGTTGAGCTACGTCACAGTTTGCACCAAAAAAAAGGAGAGCTCACTCTGCTTCCGGGCATAGTTTGTATTATAAGGGCCGCTCGCTGGGAAGGTTTTCGACCGGAAAAATACTCACCTTGCTTTGGATAGGTCGTACTTTGTGATGTGACAGTCATATGTGCGGGAAGTAGCTAGCGACTACTACATTATGGCGGTATTGCACATGTTATTAAATCATATAATAATAGCACCGGAGGTAGTACGATAGCCGATCCCGAAGCGCCTCGTTTACCGGTCATTTAGTATATCTCATCTGTTGCATGTACGTGTATCTATAAGTTCCCTTTCGATTTTACTTATTCCCTACGTTTTCACTTACTCATGTATCTGAAGTGCTCTGACGGTTGCTGCCGCTGCGATTGCTACCGCTTATGCTATCCATCGTTGATGTCGACGACTATAGTTTGCTTTGCCTCTCTTTTAGATCTCCTTTAAATGGATCTGAGATCTCTTTCATCTCGTCCTCGACGTGTATTATGCATATGTGAGATATGTAATCTGCACAGAAACGACCAGGTACGAGCGTATGCGGACGCCGGTACGGGCGTGGGCGCACCACAGATAAATTCAGATTTTTACACAAATGTAGACTAGCATCCCTGGAAATATAACTATAGTAGCAGTTTTGTATGCTAAATAATATACGACCCTTTTGTCATTGATAATACCGCTGTTCCTGGCGGGAACCTTGTCGCTGATGTAGCTGTCGTTACTGTTAACAGCCCAACGGGCCCAGCCGGGTGGTCAAGCCAAACACGGACGAACGCTGCAGAACACCATGCTTCTAGTACTTACGGTACTGATCAGGTCGTCCATTCGTTATCGTCTCACGTTTTCTCCAATCTGACTATTTTACCCTTTCGGAGGACAATAAAGTGTTTCTAGCTGATGATGATTGTTATGACATTCTGAAGTACTGTTGCCGGAACAGCCCCTCTACGCAGTTCGACAAGCACATAAACGCCGCTTGTATAATACAAAGGGCCAACTGCTGAGTTCCAATAGAAGGTCGATCCGATTGTTCTTGCCGCTGCTGCTATCTTTGTAGCTAGCTGTTGTTATTTATACTGCGCAAACGTTCGCGCTACGGCGATATTCGTCAAACGACGTTAGCAGCACATCAGTGGCGATAGCCAAGGCACGACGGATCCACCAGTCCTTTGGTATTTTCCCGTAATTGCTATTGTTGTTGCCATATCTGCTGCTGTCGTTTAAGGGTGTCGACTGATATTGATGCATGTGAACTGCAAGAGTATATATACACGGTACAGTGGCGGCTAAAGGACTGGGCGCGACGACGGAAGCTGTCCCTGCGTATGTGCGCGTTAGAGAATTTGCCGCCTCCCATCATGCAGATGACAGATGTGGAAACGGAGCAGGAACGACAAGATGCGGGAGAACATGGGGCGGCAGCAGCAGCGATGCGGAACCACTATTGGCAAAAAGGTCTTCATCGTAGAGATTATCGAAACAGAGATGTTGCTTATGCTCAAGGGTGCCATACAGCAGGAATTACTGTTACTCTGTGGAAGTTGCTGCTGAGAGGATGGCGACTGGTGCTGCCACATCTGCGACCACTGCTACCCCCACGACCATGACAGCAACAACAATTACGAACTACATCTAGTATTTCTAGATGTTGCTCCCTTTTGAGTTCGGCTGAAGCCAAGCCTAACCCAGGAGCCCTAGGAACTCGATTCTACGGGTGCGAATTCAGCTTCCGGCGCCTTCTTGGCACCACGATACCGCTGCTGCTGCTGCTGCTGCTGATCATGGCAAGCTGAACGAATAAGGCAGTGGCGACGTAGAAAGTCTGCTGCTCGATAGCTTTGGATATAGACGCTGAGGTAGCAGGATAGGTCTCTACAAACTACTATCAGTAGTCATAAAAAAGGTAGTGATAGTAGTAGCAGCAGCAGCAGCAGCAGAAGTTATCGCGTCAGCTGCGGTATGCCGGTGCCTTCTTGGTTTTGAGGTGCTTCTTAACCACCGACCACGATAACCAGTGCCGAGGGCCGAGAGCGGCACCGCATTACACCGACGTGACACGACTTCCTTTGAACTTCCTTGCCTCGTTAGATATGGGCAGAATGAACGTGAACCTATCAAGAAAGAAGAAGGCGGGTGTGCTGTAGGCCACTCGCAGAATTCGAAAGGTGCGTTTGAGGTGCGCTTGCACTCCATATTATGGACACATACATGTATCTATTTATCTGTTGCGCGGTTGTAGAGAAGGAAGGGTATTTGGCAGGTTACCAGTCTCCAACTTACTATTTAAAGTAACATGTCAGCACTGAGCGTTCCTCGCCGTGGATGCACTGCATCCCGCCGCTGACATATATTGTACGATAAAAAATGATATTGCAGTATTATGGTGTACTACAAAATAGGGGATTTTAAGTCCTGCTAAAAATACCCTATTCAGAAGACATTTGAATACGCATGGCTAGTTCTCCACTTCAATACAGCTGCTGTTCTCCTGTTAGCCACTGCCACATCGCTGCATATGTAAAATCTTTATACAGTAGAAACAACTGCACCATATCGGTATGGCGCGTGGTCCTGTTAGCAGGTTCTAGCGTTACTAAAGATCCTTTCGCTCAAAAAGGCACCTTATAACGTGACACCAGCAGCAAACACAAACAGATGTCAGGAAGCGGCCAGATGCTTCGAAACCGGCAAACGACAAACGATGACAACAACTGGGAGTGACTAGGAGAAGCTCGTGGAAAACGTATGCGGTACCTTCTGACCATCCCACTGCTGCTAGCAGTGCATCCTAGCCGTATGTCTGTCTGTTGTGTGATGTGTGTATGAGTGTCCTGTATCCAGCATCATAGGAGTTCTAGTTCGTGGGTCGTCCTTTCCCGTGCTCAGCGAGCTAAACTCCTGTGCCGCATAGGCTTTCGCGTCTGGTTTGTTCTCCTGGTCGATAGGCCCCGCCTCCTGCTCCTGGCAGCCCGGGATTGGGCGCCCGCTCGCGGCCAATCGGGGATCGCCTCTTAGCTCAGCAAGCGATTCTCAGAGGGTCCACAGGGCCACCCAAGAGTTGGTAGACGAGAGGGATGCGAAGAGGCGCAAACAGACCTTAGAAATACTACTAAAGCTGGAGAGGGATGGGTGACACCCACCCACTTAACCGTCAACCAGCCAGCTCTGCCAGGCAGTCGGCCAGCCGGCAGCGCACAGTGCTCGGCGCGCCACATGACTTGCACCCGCTGCACGGCGCTTACTACTTGGCCAGGAACGAAGAAAGGTCTTATCATGTAGCACTTGGTCCTTCAGCTAAGGCCCTGGGCCTTGTAGTAGGGCCCCGAGTTCTGGCAGGGTGAGCTCGAGTATACTAGGGGGCGAAGCTGGCAGGCATGCAGGTACGGCGAGCGTCACTAATATATGTAGCGTAGTGTCGTATTGGCCCAGTGGGCAATGCGTTCTATTAGATTTCTAAATTGGACTCGAAAACATCAAATGACGAGTAACAGATAGAAACAGAAAGATTGAAGGAAAAAGAGATCTGCTTCTAGCAATGTATAGCATGTCATCAGGCTCAAGATGTGTGCTATACGCTCATCTGTTCCCCATTGCAAAATAATTTTTTTATATATACCGCTATGTGCGTATGACACGTAGCTTGTGAATTTCCATTGAATGCATTGGAGTTCAGTTGAATTACTGTAGATATGTGGGACCTAACACGCAATGCTCTAAAATGTGTGTGTTTCTAAGTATTTACAGTAACACTCAATTAATATCAAAGGCAAATCTTATTTAAACGCCTTTGACCATAATATTTTACCAAACATTTAGGAGCTTTTGATTTATATCTCAATCAATATCTTCACTGCTTTGATTTTAAGTAGCTCACTACTTGTTAACCGATATAACGGCGAACAAAGTGAACTCGTAAAAACGTTTCAATAGCCCTATATCTCGAGGCTCTGAGCCAGTTGGCACCTCATTGCTATTGAACAGTGGCAATAGCAACGCATTGAAGGTAGATTTAAGGCGGACTCATCGACCGAGTGCGAGCGTGCATGTGCTTATGTGTGTAGTTGTGTGCGTAATACGTTTTGTGTGCATCGCGGATTATTCGGGTAGAGCTTCTGGCTTTAGCGGTATGTTCGATAGCGAATGTGGCAGAGACTGCGCGAGTGTCAAGGAGAAAAAGATAAGAGAGTGCTGCAGCAGACCCAAAGAGTAGAGATACAGCGGCGAGGACAGACAAGTAGTCCAATGGTTACAGCGTTGTAGTATTGTGGGTACATTCGTAATGTCCTTGTGGGCTCTTCCAGCTGAGCGCATCCGAACCCCTCGAATCGGCGAGAGCCGGCCAGTACACACTGCGACGCTACTTTATGGCCACGACCGTCATGGATAGAGGCATGGACGAAAGCGCTTCGTCAGACTCAGCGAGGCGGAAGAACACCATGTTTCAAATTCTCGCTTGCGGCTCAAGAAACCAACCCCACAATCCCATAGGTCTCCATTCCTGCACTTCTCCCAATTCGAAAGCTGCGGCAGCAGTAACGTAGTGCCAATATGGTTGGTCCGTCGATGCGTTGCTCGACGATCTTCATCAGTCTCGCTTTGCCGAATCGTACTCTGTTAAATCTACATCATACGATATATATATCATACAGCTGTGTTAACGAAAGAACAATATCCGTTGGGTAAAAGAGAAGAAATAGAAAAGTTCGAAACTTTGGTGATTACTTGGGCAAAAAAAAGTCGTATCAGAAACGGTCGTAGCTTGACGTGGAGCAGCCGGGGGTCAGCGAGCTGGTAGCTGAGTCCGGCAGCTTTTCAACTTCTGTTACCCGTTTTATAGTTTGAATAACATTTTATAGCAGCAGCTTGACTCGATGAAGCTAAACTAATAATTTTGCTTGTGGTGCAGATAGAAGTTCGCGTGTTTCTTTGTTAACTCTAAGTGTACACTTGCGTTTTTGGTCATTATCATCATCTCGGTGGAGGATGACCAATTTGTACAATGCCATATGCCTAGGGGCCGCGGCCTTGCGGCAATCACTCTCCTACAAATATTAGGTCAATTTGTTATGCTGAACAGGTCTAGAACCAGGCACAACTGGACTCTGCTGCGCCTGTATTGGCACACACATCTGTGCATTGTAGTAGTCTGACAAGGACTCTATATGCGTCTGTGTGCGTGTGTGCGCGGTCGGAGTTGGAGATTAGGTTTTGAAGCAAGCATCACTTAGGCAGATAGCGCCACACTAGACTTCGGAAGAGTTTCGCGCAGCGATCCGAAGCTTCGTAGTTCATACGACTCTTGTTCGCCTCGTGGCTCGTGGCCGAAGCTCGATCAGGTTAGCATCTCGTAGACGCATGCTCGTTTCGGAGAGTATCGCGTCGTCCTCGGACCACAGATAAGGCCCGAACGCCGGTGGGATGTATCAGGTTGCGCAATGGTCCGCGCTTGTGAGTATATATGCCTTTCGTGGGTGCTCTCTGCCCCGATGGCAGAGCGCCACTGGGGATAAACGGGTGTGTTAGACGTGACTCAAGAGCAGTTTACTGATGAGTAGGAGAAAAGCAGATAATCCCTAACACAGGAGGTCGAATAGGCGATACCGTAATGGACGATGAGGTCTCAGTGGATAGGCACTAGGAGCACATACGCTACATAAACTACTAGCCTGTTGGGTCGCAATTAGTCGATCCGAGAATTTGACTGACTACTAAGTGCTTTTCTGCCACTTAAGGGAGACAAGAAAAAGTGAACGGGCATCTTCTTAGACAACATTTTCCGTTAAAAAAGCATCCGTCATACGCCAAATAAACCGCTTATCTACGCATTAGCTAATAATGGCGCTTATTTGTGCGCATCCTCTGTTTGCAACATTGGGCGATTTATGGTTTTACCATGTCCATATGCATATGTCCCTTATAGCGATGGCCGTCTAATGTCTGATTATATCTCGAACCTAAATACAGATACAGATAGAAAATATCTCCAATTTACTTATAGATTATCTTCACTTGTCAAAAAAAGGGAGCATCACAAGAGTTAAGGAACGCATTAATTCGGCCATCTAGGTTCAAATCCAATATTTGCAATAGTCGCAGAACGGATAAATTAAATAGTTTCATGATGACTGGTTGAAACGACAACGTCAGAATAATACGGAAATAAAGTAACTATGACCGAGAAACAAAAGCGAAAAGGATCAAAAATGGCGAAAAGGTGCATCAGGGCAAACAAGAAGGAACTACAAAAAATAGTCAACAAGGCAAAAAAAGGGCATACGCACACGCATGGACTTTCGGGGACGACAACAACACAGCGAGAAACAAACAGTAATTAACATTTTTATTCTTTCTTTGTTTCTTTTATGATCATTATCATGATCATCACTCCTTGTTCATAGTCTCTAGTGTGTGTGTGTGTGTGTGTGTCTGTCTGCTCCGAAAAAAACATCGACGGATATTTAAAAATCGAAAAAAAAAAGACACGAACGACCAAGAAATGATGAGCAGGCAACAACAGCAGCGTGTCGAAAAACGAGGTAGAGCAGAAGGCGAGAAAATATTATGTGCCTCAATTCAGAGTCTGAAAAGTCGGACCCAGAGACGATCCGAAGAAGGGATGGGCTGGCGACGACAACGACCCGCGAACGGCCGAAATCGAGGGAAGAAAAACATAGTAGTATCTATTTAGTGGATCCAGTGAATCCAGAGGCGGGCGATCGGCGCAAAGGATGAGATGAGCGCAGGCAAAAGTTGGCCGTTACGACTCGCTAAGCAGCTTGCTTAACAATAATAACAATATCAAAAACAACAACCGACCTATGTGTTTGTGTGAGTGTGTGTGTGTATGGGAATGTTTGTCCGTTCGAGCCGCTGATGCCCGCCGTCTATATTTCTGCCTCTAAATGTGCGCGAAAGTGTTACTCTGCGCGTATGTTTGGTCTTGTAAGCGTGTTCTCTCTGTTGCCGCCGAGCGTAGCAACTGGCTGAGTCCGTGGACAGCCGTTTCGGATGTTTAACGTGATGGGATCGCCGAAAGGTGCTGCTCGCGCTAGCGGCGGCAATAGTCGTTGGCTATCGCAGGAACGAATCTGGTGCTGCTGCCGTTGCGATGGTAACGGCTATACTTCAGCACGATTGATCTGAAAAAATGAAAGAACGAGCAAAAGAAGAAAGCGTGAACGAAGTGTCTAATTGTGTTGGGGTACCACGTTAACAGCAGCCGCATTAACGACATTGACAAGCATAACCACCATCGAATTGAAATGTAGATAGAGAAATATAAAAAAAGCCGATCCGGGACGCTGTTGACGGGAGTAGCAATAATAACAATAATAGAAGCTGCTTGTATGTCCGATGATGTATGGCAGTAGTCCAAACGCCTTGGACAGTGTACTTATTCATGGTACAACAACGGTTCGACTATAGATAAACACAACGATACGATAATCCCTATTCTCATTTTTTTTCGAACATTTTTAAAAATAGATTTTAGATTTTATTTTTTCTTTTTATAGAATTTTTTAGGTCTCAAGGAAAAGTAGCTAGTGTTTCAAAATAACGATACTTTTTTCATGCCTATTCAATTTGTATGTTTCCTCGTAGTGACGATATGCTAGGCCACATAATAAAATATCTTCGTTATTTGGAGTTGAATGGGCAACTTATATCGGTCGTCGTTGCCGCATTAGCGACCCTGCAAAATTTACTTCCGGGATTTCCTGTATATAAGAGCTAAAATGGTCCCATATCATAATTTTATGTAATATGTGTGATTTATGCGTCTGCACAGTTTGTAGCAGGCGGAAAAATCGGAAAGATAGCTGTCAAATGTGTTGAATTGTCTACGCGTTTTTTCCTTTCTATGAAAGATGGTATATACGAGCGGATCCTACGCCAGTGCGCTTCTGTAAGCGTGCATAACTAGGATAAGGCCTCGAAGGCGTCAGTGGCAGCGAGACCTTAGCGCCAACCTAATTTGTTGGGGAATCCTCGAGGTGAGCCCGTCGTGATCCGGCAGGACACGGCACAAAGAGAATTTCATTACGGAGCGTGCCAGAGCTTTATGCTTCCCCGCCGGTATGTGTTGTATGGCTCGCGCAGTACCACACCGTGGGTGCTGCTGCTATTGGTTCTGTTACCTCAATGGTGGGGTGCCGTATTATGTGATTCGTTTGGACTTTTCTTTTCTCTGTTGCGTCAGAACGTTCTCTTTATACTAAAGAGGCTCTCTGGTAATAACGGTATGATCTTCAGTGCGTCTATTCTACAAGGAGACTCGATATTAAACTGGACGGCCAACCGGTTTGTTTAATAGCACATAAACAATGCTTTGCCAAACGTTATACTTAGCTGAATTTCAACTGGGTACATAATAAACTATACCCATATCAGTTTCAAATAAAGGAGGATACGTTGATTTTTCTAGACCTCGTCATTGATATAGCTGATTACGTGTTTGTTCAAAAACGACCGTGAGAGATGTAAATTGCGTGTACGCAGATCAGCAAAGGCGCCTTGCTATTTTGAAAAATAAATGTCGTCAAGCCTTCGATGATAATGATACTACTATTATTATCCAATGAGGCGGTGTCAGCGAAACAGACTGGTGCCGATTCTGCCGATAATTTGTTATATCTAGTAATCATAACATATACTACATGACAGGTGTGATTAAGGTAAGGAAACGTCTCTAGTCGTCGCTTGCGTCGTCGCCGTCGTTCAGAATAATGTAGAGCTGAAGATGAGGAACAATTCGCTGTAGTAAGAAATATTTGTTGCAGTTTTGAGGTAATTGTAGCAAGCTTACTTACCAGCTCTTCTATAACCGGACGGTTTGCTCTATTGCTTGTCAATAGCTATCGCCGTCACGGTCACAGACGACGCTTAGATAAACACGGTAGATAGACAGGCACAACTTACATGGCCCTCGGGAAAGCGGACGGGAAGCTGTGCTCGCAGTAAACAGTTAGTTCTCTGCAATGGGCAACTTTGCCTGCCCGGGAGCAGAACAGCATCAGTGAAGCAGATCTCAGATGCAGGCAAGAACCAAGCAAACAGACGCCAACTCCAGACGGTATCCGGTGGCTCTGCTGCGCAGCCGTTCTGGCCTCACTAGTATAGCGCTATTCTAGGTGTAGATGTCCACTGGTAGACGTATGGCGTCGGCGGGTAGCAAATTGTAGCATGCGGCAGGTGGCGGCCCTAACGGTTATGGCGATGCGAATAAGCAGACGAACTGGCAAATAGAAGGATGGACGGGTGAATGGATTTCCATTCTGGGTAATGGACTGAATGGGACGGTCCGAAGGTGGTCATAGATCTCAATAGATTCGGCTGCTACTGGTTCGTTTTCGTTTTGGCGCTGCCGGCATAACGGTGGTAGCATGAGGAACGAACGGCGGGAAGAACGTCGGAGAACAGGTGCTGACGATACTCCTTTTTCCTACAGAAAGGATATTAGAAGGCAAGGAACACGTTTAGAAGTAAACTAAAGAAGAAGGGATGGATATCAAACCCAAGGGGAGTAAAAGCAATAGGGAAAGTAGAAACATGGCCGAAACGCCAGTCGACGATAGTGACGCTGCCTATCGGCCGCTACTGATACCAACAACAAGTCGACAACAGTAACACACTTCTGATGCAGATTCCGATATTAGCAAGAAAATACTGGCGACGATTGGCGCATAACTAATCGACAATACTGCTGGCCGTTAAGCCGCTAGCAACCCGGTCCGTTTAATGCGCATTTGCCCACTACTACCGTTGTTTGCGCATCAGCAGTCGTCTTAACTGGTGGAACTCGGAAACGACTACTATTTATATTTAAAACAACGAATTCGGCTTAGGGCAGAAATAGTTGGCTGGGTGAAGAACGAATATGCCCGCCACCCAGATAGATATGATTCTCAGGGGAAGAAGAAAAAGGAATCAGGCTTGAGAGAATCGAAGTCGCTTAGGCCCGACTCGGATAAAAATGAAAAATTCCACGAACGATCATAGTGACAACGGCTGTCATTATTTCGATGGTGCTTTTTTGGCGACAATGATTTGGATATTCAGTATTCTTTCTCTTTATCTAATTGCCTTTAGCTACCATTGAGTCGTCTCCATACTTAGTTCAGTTATCGCATCGGAGCGTTGTTTTCTCCAAGTCGCTTTCGTTCTACGATAGCATAATCCTATCCGCATGAAAGCGTCATCCCAGGCTGATTCGAACAGGGAAAAAGGAAACGAAGACCAGGCGAAACGAGGTGAGGTGTAAAAAATGTATGGATACCCAATAGTTCTCTGTATCTCTTATTATATCTGATTGGTGAACGTCATTGAAAAGATCTGAACTTTGGAATGGCAACTTCTATCTACCTTCACTCGACCTCCTTTACCGCTGTAATCGCCGTGGCTGGCGCAAGATGGTGATGAGAGCCATGGAATGCTAGGCAATGGCGAGCGATCAATTTAAACAAATATTTACTGCCAATTACGAATAAGAAAAGCTAGAAGAAAGACGTGCGTACGTCGGTTCGGTTGTTGGGCATCTCATCGGTCAGTTGCTTAATCTGATGGTGTGAAGTATAAATGGACATATGTATTATATAAATGTTGACCCGAGAGGAAGGCCCAGTATGGCCATTTCACTAGCGATCCAGTCGCTTCCTCACCTTGTCGAAGAAAAATTGAGAAAGAGCCCAAGTAAGTAAGAAAGAAACCGCTGCTGTTTGTGCTGCCGCTGTTAATTCGCGTATTCGCCGAGAGAAAATGCCGTACCCCGGTAGTATCTCTACTCGCTCTGGTGGCGATGCTTGTCGCCGCTGTTGCTGAAGCGTGCGTTGCGCCCTGTAGATTGGCTCTATGGGAGAGACTGCTGTATCGACGCTTCTTCACCTTTTTTTTGAGAGGCCCCTTTGGGAGGTTACCTGGACTTCGTTTGAGGAATGGCGAACGCGACTCGTTCGCTCGCTCACCAGCTCGATTGCTTGCTTTCTACCCAGGCCAGTAGCATCTTCGTGGCTTCGTAGGCTTGCTTCTAAATATATAGAAAGTTAGTAAGCGAATTGAGCTATGTCAAAACATCGCACGACGCGCGCTCGCGGCTACACGCATAGCTGTGATGTGATCGTCGGCCAACATCGTCACCCAACCACACCTGCTGTAAGCGAGGATTACGCCAGCTGACCAGATCGCGGCTGTCGCTGCTGGATCGGCCGCTGATGGTATTAACGTGACGGCGACGCGCTCATGGGGTGAGAGGCGTGAAAGAGAGGGGCCTGTTGAAAATCATATTTGATAATTCTCGTGTGCCGTCGTCAGAGCCGGGCAGACAATGGCAGCAGCAGTAACGACAACATGAATTGACCCTGCCCGTCTGACGTGGCGACTAAACCACCAGAGGAGCAAATATTAACGATGGAAAACTGGCGAACGTGAACGTGATGCTGTTGATTGCTCACTGACGCTTTCTAGGCGATGGTGATTCCTAGTATCGGCTCGAGGGAGCCAAGCACGTCACGCCATTATCATCCTATATACACATGTTTCGACTGCTCCTACCACTACGCCGTGTAACTGGATCAAGTCTGCAAGTGGGCCTGATTTGCTTATTTAAGCTCAATTCATCGGCTTTTACTCAAGAGCGTTCTTTATTCGTTGGTTGATAAACTGACTAGCATGGCAGAACAATTGAGTTTCCTGCTGGCATTTTAACATACAGTACTCGGCCGGCATTGTCTTCGTTCGTTTCCGATTGAAAGATTGCTGGCTTCAACTTGGGGGTGCCGAGGAATAGCTGTGCGGAGGAGATATGGCAGTTTTCACAACGGCTGTTGCTACTGTCGCAAGAGCAGAGAAAGTCAACGGGTAGAAGTGGTGAGGACGACATAAAGCTGAGTCGAGCTCAGAGTCAAGTGCAACCATAGGGGTGGTAACATTTTGAGTTTAGAGAAATACAATATAAGTGGGCCGCAACGAAGATTGTGCATTGGTAAACGGAAATCCACAGGGGATGCGGGGGGGAAATGAGGACAGAGCACGGGATACAGCAGAGTTCGAATTAGAAATTCAGGGACTCATCTTTAGGAGTGCTGCTCCTACCGATGATGATGACGAATATGCAGACAAGAGGAGAAGTAAGGAGGATGGGGATGTTTAAACTCAAATATAAAAAAATGAAAGCTTATTTCTTTCAAGAGGTGCTCATGAAGGATAGGGCCCCGAGGCACACGACGAACGAGAGTTAGATCCAGTTAGCTATAAATCGAAATCGAGAGGTTTTCGTTTGAGAATAAGGAGAGTTTCTCCGTTCTGCGAAATGGGACGCGCTGCTACGTGACTAATTTGGAAATGCCCTGTTTGTCGGGGTCGTCTACGATGATAAAACATGATAAACCCGAGGTTGAAGGGCACAGAGGCGTGCGCCACTCTTAAATACCGTTTTATCGGTATCAACAATCGGCTGATTTGAAGAATTGCCCATCAACTTTTTACGGAACGTTGCGGAAGGATTAGGATAACTAGCATACCATATATAATAGTTGTAATGATGTACGTGTTAGTATCACGATTATTGGTCTGGGGAGGCCAGCAGAAGATGTTATTCAAGACAATGAATACCTCTTGTCTTGAATCCGCGCCAAGCTGAACTAGGTGCATATTGACGGTCAACTGCACGCAGTACTACGAGAAGTCCTTGAACAAGCACGGTTCGACCATCAAGCTCTCCAGAAATTGAAGAATATTTGTCGATACGCAATCCAAGAGTACTCGACTTCGACAAGCACGACTTGGTCACGACCCTTAACCCTCAATCTGCTTTTGCTGATAGCCAAAGTTTTCACCAGTAACAGCAGGGGCGGCGGCAGGGCCCACAACCCTGAACGTTTAGTTTGACGGTCGAGCGGGATCCGGTGACTGACGATAGTTGATTTCAGCGAGGTGGTTGTCGTATCGCGGAGAGGCAACTTCGTATATTGACAATGTGAAGGGCTTCGATTCTTCAGTACTGATTTCGATGCTTGTATGCAAGACTGTGAATGCGCTGTATAGTTTAGCGTCTATGTTGCATATAGGACGCATCGGGGCAAGCCTTGGGAACAGGTCGGCGGAAAGCAAAAGACAGAGGGGATAGAGTCTCGAGAAAGAAGGGAGAAGAAAGCACGCGAAAAAGAGAAACGGATACCATTACTTTCGGGCATTAGCCAGAGCAAACCTCAGCAGATAGCGAACATTCGCTGATAGCAGGTAAGCATACACACGGCCACGCAGATTCAAGCACACCGACCGACCCAAAGACAGGCCTAACCGAGTAGGGGGGAACAAAAATGCAAGCGAATAGTGAGTAGCAGGCTGGGGCGGGAACGACAAAACTCCCAACCCCCAGAGCAGCTTGCAAGGCAACGTTCACAGAACCTTCCACCACTACCAGTAACAGTGGCACCGCCACGGGACAATGTTTGGTGTGGGCGCGCCGTCCTGTTCAGCGCGTCCGCGCACGGGTTTGCGCCCACTCTGTCGTGGCGGCTGCGGCAGGAGGGGAGAAGAGATAGTGAGCCCGCCAGTGGAGGCCCGCTTGCCTGTGTACACAATTCTTATTAGTGAATTTAAAATGATATTTGCATTAGAGCGGTGAACGCTGAGTAGAGGGGGCGCCGACCGGGCGACCAAGCTGCATCCACGGCAACACAGCAAGAGATCTTAATGGGGGGGGGGGGGGGGGCGAGTGAGAGAAGGGACAAAGGGGAACCCTGTTGCGATCGATCCGCCCCTGCATCACGGTGAAGCGGTGAAGTGGAGAATCGCAGTGCCATCGCCGCGGTCACACAGCCACAGGGAGCCTCCATTCCGTGTTACTTCTCCTGCGCCGGAGGCTCTTGAATAGCAGTAGCATTGCTAGGCGACTGATACATCTATATAGACCTGCACATACGTGGATAGGCGCGCGCACATACATATATATATGTACATCTGCGGGGATACGCAGCACTAATGCGACCTGTAATGCGACCCATCTGGACTCGTCGCTTGTACGCCCGGCTGCCCGCCTGCTTGTTTCCCAATGGACCGGATTGCATTGGATAGCAACAATGGAGTGCGAGATGCGGCAATAGTTTCTATTGTTTCTACCTCACTGCCCCGCGGAGCCATGAGGGGGCGGAACTGGCGTTAGCGGGCCACCCAACGAACATTACTTAGTTGGCACGAAGAGCGAGGAGAACGACCCACTGCTGGCCGACGCTCGAGGTTAAGCAAAAGCAGGAAGATGACGTTGGTTATTTAGCTAGCCAACGAGGTCGAAGAATCCGAGGACAGTGGGGTTCCTTGTTGCGAAATAACTACGGCCAGTTCAGATGGCCGCTTTGTAGAACAATGAACTTACGAGCTCAGTAGGCTATCTGCCGGAGGTGATGGTAAAAAAAAGCTGAAAAACAAGCAGCAGCAGTAATTGCTAATGGCTTAAGCAGATGGGTCTTGACAATTGGCAGCTAAACTTCTACTTTGTGGAGGTCACAATCAGAAATACACTCATTTGCTCAATCAGCCACCCAAGGACACACCAATACATTCGTTATTATATCTTCTTGGCTTCTAGCTTGGCCCGAATCGAAAAAATGGGAGAGCTGTGAATGTGCCGCCGTCAGGCCATCTTCATGAATTGTCTTCAGATTAGGGAAATAAGCGACTGAGCAGACGGCTTTTCTATAAAGCGCATGTGTCGATTGATTTGAACTTATCGATTTTGTGCCCCGCACGCAGTATTACATATATATATTTAGAATAAGCTATATAAGATATACATTCTACATAAACTTCCAAGCTTTATTTTAGTAAACGGTAGGCCTAGAGATTTACTAGGAGATTTGACACTATGTTTATTTTATTATATCGAAAAGATTACACAGTAATGGACGAAAACTGCATAAGTATATTAATAATCGAGATCACGTCAAGTCAGTATGCACGATAAAGGGCAATACCATTGTCCTTTAATTCGTCTGTTAGGACGGCTCGAGATCGATTTCGATTCGGTGAAATTTTGGTTAGACGGATGTTAGCCAGTATGGGTTTGGTCATATGGGTCTATGTGAGTGAAGGAGAGAGACTGTACATGTGATAAAGCATCGCAACATAGCCTGGCATGGTTTGCCTAGTCTCATCCTTCTTAAGCGATAGTTCTGAGTGCGAATCAGGCCGTCGTAGCTGCCGTCACTGGGGATAGGATGATGAATAATTAATTACCGGTACGCAGCTACTGCTAGGGGACGAAGGGCAGCCAATGGTGACACTCGTTGCTCTCTCAAGCTGTCGTCTAGAGGGTTCGGTAACGGCACTTTGTCGTCCAAGGAATGAACGGAGAATGGCCATGACCATCGACAGCACAGGGCAAAATGTGGAGTAGAGATAGACAGGGGCAGCGTTGGACGGTTAAGGGACAGCAAGCAAGACCGTAGAATCGCTGGGCATCAAGAATGGCATAGGGACGAGCTCAAAAGGCCAGAGAACACGGACAGATAGGGGCATATCTTTGCATTACGCTAGGACCTGTGTGAGACAGGATGGAATGAGCAGGATTCGCAGAAGTGGGCGTATACTAGTCCTATGCCAGCTACGCATATACTTTGTGCTGCGTAGAAGAGCTATATGTCCATACGAGGACATAGTCCACTGAGAGAAAGGCCCTGGTCCAGGAACAAGGGTCTGGGTAATCTGTAATGGACGCTGAAAATGAAGGAGAGTGGAGGCCAGGAGAACAGCTCGACTTCTTCTAATAAGCAGGCCCGCTGCCCTGCTATCGACAGCAAGGGGACTCCTTTTGAAGTCTGGTTGTCCGTCTGTCGATCCAGCAACCATGGGAGAAAAGAGCGGACAAGTACGGCGGGGTGGAAAGTGGGGGGGGGGGGGGTCGAACGTGCACGCTATTACAGACAGGACGACTCCTGTCGCCTGCTACTGTCCAAGCCGCTAGAAGCTTAAGTCGAGAAAGGACAGCTGAGCTCCAACGGCGAAGTCGAAACCCTAGTCCAGAAAGCTGCACGTAGTGTATACGTAGCTGGCTAATATGAATATACAGAGTAAACCCGTGGTTTGTGTGTCTGTGTGTGTGTATATGTCATTGCCTACATATCTCTGTGTGTGTACGATACGATTGCCTGACATCGACTTACTTCGAACGTATTAGCTTGTCGTCAAAAAGCGCTGACTCTGGATGGATGGGGCATCGGCGGATGGCTGGGAACAGCTTTTGTATCTGCCTTATCTGCTCTTCTTCAATGCATCCATCTGAACTTTAGCTAGGGGGTTGAGGCGTTACTGTTTTACATATCTGCCTGTGCGTCCCTTCATCAATACATCCACACCTAGATCTAGCTACAAAGATACCTGCCACTCCTTTTGCAGTCACCTCACCAATGACCAATGCAAGCGTCGTCATGTCTTCCGTTTCATTAAACCGTAGGATGCAGCGATGTCGATAGCTTACGAGTGGTCAGACTGTCGACGTAGGGCTATCCGTCCTAGGATACCTCTTTACCCGAAGCAGGAACGAATTGAGCAAGTCAGCTTGCTGGTATTAATTGCGGGGCCATATTAACGGCGATAGATCTACATGTGTACCGCTGTTTCGGCTTACTTTTGTGAACACGCACAGGCTGGACTCTATGGAAGGGCAAGCTCATCCTAAGAAAGGACCGGGATGCAGCAGCCATGCCCCTGTTGCTGAGGAGCTGAAGAAGGAAAGACGGAAAGAAAGAGGCAAAGCAAAAAGATAGCTTCATATGCGGCAATCAGACGAAAGAGGGGCTCGTACAGAGCAAGAGAAGAATCCTTGCATGAGGAGTCAGGCTACATGAGACAGACAAGACTAAGTGGCCACTAATGGACAGTATTCCTGGCTAGCTACTCTTTCTTCTCTCAGGGACAAAAAGATGAGATCTTCACTTATGATAGTTACAGGTATGACCTATATATGTATATATATTGGTTTTTGTGATGAAGCAGCTATCAGGCTGTAACGTGGCCTTTTATAATGTACTACATCTATATGTAATAATGACCTATTACGGCATAACAGCTTGCCTAAGATACTATAAATAGAAGAATTGTTATATATACGCGAGCACGCAAGTATTAGGCAATTCCATGTTGTGAAGGCAAAGAACGGTAAACAAAACAGTTTGTCTATCGTCTTGAAAACTGAAGGGTGCTATGGGGACTGCGATAGGAGCGTGGCAGAGAATAAATAGACCATAGTACTTCGGAACTGTAATCGAGTAATCTTCAAAGCGAGTTCCAACAAACACCCGCCTTGTTAATCTGTAATCATATAGCTCACGTGGATCCGGTGTGATATTCGTGTTAATAAACAAATGATCATCGTAAATTTTTCTTATACATACTGCAGAATTTCTTGTCTTCCATTGATACAGGTAATTGTTTATACCTTGTGAAGATTATAAATGAAAATTAGCTGACGATTTTTAAGTATAAACCGCTTGTAAGCTGAGTAAGTGCCAGCGGCATGTTGTTGACCTGCATTATTTGTACATGATTTAATAACAGCTTCATTATTAAATTAGAAGAGCAAGCCGGTGACTTCTGGACATATATTTTGTGCTGCTTCAGGGAAAGATGATGGGTGCTGCTGCGAGCGGTGGCTCACCTTTGTCATCATATCTAATGTATGGGGGCCATCCCGACGCTACGTTCTCTCAACCGCCGCCCGCTCATATGGGCATTTCCGCGCATGGCGTGCACATTGACAGCAAAGCTGGTGAGTAAATGAAAGAATTACTTCTCATTTCTAGCATCGACGCTTACGGGGTAAGCTCTAGCTCTTTTTCATTCACATAAAGCCAATATCTACGAACTTCTCTGCGTTTTCGTTAAGATCATTGCTGGTGAAGCTCACACCAGCCGCAATGCCTACTTCTACTAGTATAAATAAAATAATTGTCACGGAGACCATCCTACACGTGTGGCAGATTTTTGTTTACATCTGATCTTTGCGTGCGGTTTCGGCTTTCTTCTGGGTCAGAAGAAAGTCTCGGGTGCGCACTAATTATAATTCCAGTTCTTTAAATTTTTTCGAGGGTCACTAACGAAGTTAGTTGGGCATACAAATTTCGAAAGTTTGGCAATCTAAACTTTCGAAGTTTGTACGCGACTGCACTTTCATTAAAAGCAAACATCGTGACAAAAGGTTCGCTGTCGTTTTGTTAACGACCACTTTCGTAGGTTTTTTTTTGCTAAAATCACATCTAAACTTTTGGGTTAAATACCCGAAGATTTCTACGTATCGGTCAACAGATGACACTATGACCACCTGTTTTAATTACACAAGCATGGTAGCGCATTTCTGTACGACGGAACTGCTGTTAGCAGCACTAGTTATGGTAGGAGTAGTAGCCAAGTTTCATTCTCTCATTTGTTGTTGCTCTTGTTGGGTTATTAATCACAGGTTGCTATTTTCACGTTGTGAGATGTTTCTCCAAGATAGCGACGACACCGGTTAGGAATTTTTTTGCTATGCTACATTTATTTTCAACACAACAGGCACTTTTATATACAGGGACGGGACTGTCTGCTTCGTAGTAGAGTTTTTTCTTTTCGTATTATTATAATTATTACCGTCATCATTATTATTATTTGTATGTACACGGTGTTGGTGCCGTCCAGAGGAGAGCAAATGGACGACCTCTTTGGAAGTATCTACAGGTGCGCTCAGCGCAAGCGGACACGGCGACCAGGAAGAGGAGCTGGTCAAACAAGGTTAGGTGACACTTTCGGGCGGGCAGGCGAAAGTCGAAGAGAGCCCAGCGAAATCGAAACGAACTCCTCGTCGTTACCAAAATCATCATCGCCACCTTTCTGACTTCGATTGCCACCGTCATGGCCACCAGAGGTAGTGCGTGCGCAACAATATCCTAGGGTTGTCAAGTGCGCGTGCGATTTGGGCTTATTAGACGTATGACATTTGGGACCTTTAGCCCGCCCGTTTAGGCGGCGGCAGCAGCCTTGGCAGCAGAGGCGGCGGCCTTCTTGTGCCAGCCCTTCGACTCGAGCACGATAGGGACGGGCTTCTTGATGACAACGGGGTGCTCCTTGACCACTGGTACCTCGACAGGAATGTGCTTGGTGACAGGCACTGGCACATGCTTGTGAATGTGCACAGGGTAGGGCTTTGGCACCTTAACTTCAACAGGCACTGGGACGGGCTTGTGCACAATGTAGGGCTTAGGCACATGCACAATATAAGGTTTGGGTACCTTCACGATGTGCGGTACAGGGTAAGGCTTCTTGACGGGTACCTTCACAGGCACTGGCACCTCTTTGGGAATATGGACTACCTTGTGCACGGGATAGAATTGGTGAACAATATGGGGCACTGGGACAGGCTTAGGTACGGGCACCGGCTTGTAAACTGGCACTTTTTTCGGTACATGAATAACGTGCGGCACGGGTACGGGGTGTGGCACGGGATAAGGCTTGTGCACCTTCTTCACGACCACGGTGAGCTTCGGCTCGTACCATCCATGATGGTGGTGCCAGCCATGACCACCTGCGTCAACGTATCCAAGACAGCACAGGATGAGCACGCCCACCACACCCACCAAACGTAACATGACTCTGCCTGCTTTCAATCTATCTCGTTATTATATCTCTATCTGTATATACTGCTGCTGCGTCCTTTGTCGCCTAGACTCCACTCGAACCGTTCTCCTACCAAACTGCGTGTTCTTTCACCTGTCCCTATTCTTGCGTTCAGTTCCGACTCACCGTGCTTTCACTACCACGGAAACGACGACGTCGGCTGACTGCTTGGCTTGCCGCCGCGCCGGCTCTTTTATAATGCGGCGAAAGGTCGAAATGGCAGTGGTCGAAGCGTCTGGTGGCAGTGGTAGTGATGTCTCAGCGCGTTGGCTCAACTCGTGTTCGGGCCCAGCTTCGGGCCGCCACGCGCTGTCCGCTATAGCGGCGGCGGCGGCGGCGGCGGCGGCAACAGCAGCTGCAGTTATAACTTCAGTGGCTTCAAAAGGCAGCATATTGTGTTAGACGTCTTGGGGAGACCGACCAGCGGAAAGCAGCTTGGGACTGGGGTTTGCGGGAAGGAGCACGTCAGACACGTGCAGCGCCGTCTCGCTTGTGTCCGTCCGTCTGTCGGTCCGTGCAACATTCGTCCAGCGTCCGTCCGTCCGTCCCTTCGTTTGTCTGTCCCGCGGCCCATCGGTGGACCGAGCGGCATTCGTTATTCTCATTATATAATTGCTATTCAGTAAAAGCGAAAGAGCTTACCTCTACTACAGCTACCGCGTTGGTCTGCCAACCACCGCCGAGGTAAAATGTCTCGACGCGCTGCTGACCGACAGACCAAGCACGTTTGCTACAGCTACTGTCGCTGTTATTGTTGTTGTTATTGTCGCTGGTGCAGCGGTCCGATCCACCTAACGGACGCGTAGGGAAGCCCCGGCTACTGCCTCATAACAGCATTATATTGCTATACGAAGGCGAAAAAGGTGAAAATGATGGTGGTGAATAGCGGCCAAGACGGCCATCAGCAACAACAGAGACGATGATAACAACAGCGAACATGGCGCGAACAACAGTAGCAAATCAACCAGCCGCGGTCGTAGTAAAAGCCCTGGAGCTATAGTTGCTGCTGCAGCAGCAGCTGCCCGTGGTGGCATTGATGCTGATATCAGTGATAATGGCTATGCACGCACCTTTTTAGGCCGCGCAGCCGGGAAGGCAGGCGAACAAACAGACAATAATCCGCCTACTGGGCTATAAAGTAGTAGAAATACACCTGAAATTTATGCCATGTTCGGCGTCCCCATTGTCGCCGCGGACACTCCACCTGTCGCTATTTCTTTGGCGTGATCAGCTGCAGAAGCAGCCTTATTAATGACAATCTTAATAATAATAATAATAACAGAGTCTAGACGAAACAAATAGCGCAAGATACTCGAAGTACGTAAACAGACAATCCGTTTCATTAAAAGACATTACTTCCCAAGCTGCTGCTGCTGCTGCTCCCGCTGAAATTACTGTCGCTGGAAAATTTTTGGCTGTTTTAGCGACATCGATAGCTCTAGCGATTATTTTATTCAGACGTTTACGTACGCAAACTAGAATAGCCTCTTCTATCGCGGCGATTGCACGATGATTGCTTCGCCATTGCGTTACTGCCAGATTACTTCTATCTAATTCAGTGATATATAATACAAACATTTTATTGTCGAAGACTACTTTTGGAATAATGTCCATTTAGCGACTAGTTGTCTGAGCTGGTCACGATACGCTAAAATCTATACAATTATCCCGTCTTGACGTTTACTGCTTTGATGGGCCGCCCAGATATGTTCCTACCTGTCAATACAAAAAAAAAATGTCCTAACGCTGAAAAGACGTGAAATTAAATAGAAAATTACTTACTTAGACAACTTGATTCTATCCAATGACAGATCGTTTTGCATTATGCGCTTCCCATCAGAGATGCAGAAATCACCGAATTTATCACTATCCCTATTGAATCACCCCTATCACTGTCCCCTGTCGTTTTTCCAACAACATATTCTTTCGACGACCACATAGAAAAGCAATGTTTTGAAGCGATGTACGGACGGGAGACAACAGATTCTCGATCTTAGAACTTCGCCAAAGTTTGCCATAAAACGATCTAGCTACTACGTAGAGACCCTGTGAGAACAACCCTTTCGAGTGATACGCTCAGTTTCAATAGAATATTCATAATAACGTTTACAGGAACCCCCTGTGAACTTTGCGCTGTCGATTTCATTGTAGCTGCTTTTTTTTTGCTTCTTGCAGTTACTTAAGTGTAGCGTAAAGCCATAGTGTCACTAATTTACTGCATAAGTGACGCGCTCCATTCATTGGGACGATCTATAAAGGGCGCCAAGCAGATACGTCGTTGGCATGTTACGACAGATAAGTTCCTTGCAGTGAAAAAGTTGTAGCGAAGTTCACGTTGCACTCAACCAACAAAACTGACCGTACTTCTGAAACCAAAGTTTTCCAACTGCATCTTTTTGGGCCAGACCGAATCGTGCAAGGTGAGCATGTGAGACGGAACGGAAATGCTAATTTCGAACAGCATTACCTTATGTGAATCAAAATGGGAAAGATCGAGATGATCGGTCAAAATCGTAATGCTGGCCCTGCTGATCATGATCATTCCATCGAACGAATGTTTCCTTTCAACGACATGAAACCAAACACATCGAACGGTGCGGTACTATTCAAGCATTACCGGCTACTACTACGACTACTACAATAGCTGCCATCAGCTACTGTTAACACGACTGAAGAACAACGGAGTCAGATAGATAGCTCAGTCGATTCCGTCCGACCAAAACTCAGTGTCTTCTGCTTCAAAGAGTTGCCCACTAAAACAGGCGTCTATGATGCGTTATTGTCAATCCCTTAACATTACTTAATAATAATAAACGTACAGTCAAAGCGCTGGGCCGCCGTACATCCTCATCCTTGGTCGAAGGACTTCCGAGGAAGGAGAAGCTAAGTCGACTATGCACTCGGGAAGCCAGTCAGGTGACAGGACAGCTTAGATAGCATAGAGAAACAGAGTGAGTGCAAGGTGCTGATTCAGGTTATTATCCAGTCAAGGTGATGTTTACTGCATCATCCCATCTCTGCAGCACCATTGTCAAGCGGGAAACGAGAAAAGAATCCTAACTTTTTAATAGTTACCAAAAATCTGTCGGCGTCAAGATATATCGTGTGGTGTTCATCTTTATTGTTTCTACATATTTGTTTTGTCATCGATATCAAGGCACGGAGGCTTGACCTACTTAACTTGCTTGGTTAACAAATGTAACGCGCAAGGAGGAAAGATCACTGTTCTAGAGCTACTATGACTAATCGTCCATCACTTAACACGAGCAGCACAAAATAGAACGATATTACACTACTGTATCATACGTTACGTGGCTTCTATTTGTTATAGTCCATTACTTGACGTAAACGTTTGCGTCGCTTTCCAGAGGCTGAAACACATTAGAATTAGTAACCTTGAGAAGGGTCGTCTCCTGGTGGGGCCTTGGTTAAACGCTCTAGCGGATAATTAGTGTTTTTTCTTGCATAAAGACCGATACAATCAAAAGACTCGAGTCAACATTTCAAAATGACGGTAAACTTGTTACATTATTTACCCACTTTGTTCTGCTGGAGGGATCCGTTTATTTCAATCGCTTTATGCATCTATAATACTAACTTGGACCATTTGTGATGATTCGATTTTAACTAGGTAAGTGATCTTCATCGATTTCAAAAACTCTGCATTCGAAATGGTGATGTGGCGCGACGTTTTCTAATAGCGCTGTTTCTCAGGGTTCATGTGAACGCCAGGATACCCAGTAGTGCTGTAGTGGGTAGCATGTTTGCCTGCTAAACTAGAACGACACGTCCTGCTAGTCTGGGTTCGCGTCCGCGTGTGGACACCCTGTTCTTCGGCGCTACCGGACGTCAGACTCGAAGCATTCAACGCCTAAAATGTCTCCGCACTGTAACCTATTTATTGTTTAAGGTGACGTTCACCCCCTATACGTTGTGCGTGTTCAGCTCGTCACAATCCATACGTTCTCCGCTCGAATTCCTCCGTCGCAATCCCGAGCACAGCTACAAACGCAATTACGCCGGCAGCGGTAGCGTCAAAAAACACCATCAAATATATTGAACGCGGCCTCGATTTCTCAGGTTTTTTTTTCTAGAAGGAAAACGTTGCCACGACCCCCGTTACTGTTAGAGCCAAGCAAAATTACGTCGCGGTACAAAGTACAATTGTGCCTTATAACTGTGCGTAGAAGTAAATAATATGATGGATTCCGGTGTTACATGTGCTGCGATGCCAGTAGAAACTCAGGTGTTCTACATCATTTTTGGCAGTATCATCATACAGAATACATGTTGTTATTATGCAATCTGCTACACAGGGTGTTTCTTAGGCGCACCTTGGCCTCAGTGTAACTGATGTTGCTGCCAACTGGCGACAGCGGAAACAGTCACGAGTCGCAGAAGTAGAATCAGAATTAACCTTCACAACAACTGCCTTCCATACTTAGTACGTAGGGCGCTGGCGCATTAGGCTACACCGGTTCATTCGTCAGGGTCGATTCTGCTCTACCGTAACTGTCTCTGATGCTGCTGTTTGGTCATTGTCCCGCCCGCATCCGTCGTCACGCTGTTCACGCGTATCGTTGACTGATTCGAATCGGTCCTGATCTTCTACGTGTGGCATGCTCTTGCTTGCTTCAAGCGTTGCCGTCGCCTGATCTTCGCCTCATGCGAATGACGCGATAGGCATCCACGGCCACAGTGGCTGGGGTAAACGCACACGCAACAAATGTAATGTTACAAATTCATTCGAGCTACACCACTGCCGCTACGCCAACGGCTATGACTGTTGCAACGGGAACTACTTGTTGATCTGCAATGAACTTCTGCTGGCCCCACCTTCTGCGTGCGTTGCCGCTTACAAACACAGTCGACAGGTGGGACGGCAGCTGAATATCCTATCCGTTACGTAAACGTCAACATCACCACTGGTGATCTGGTTTAGCCCGTTTTCACAAAAAGAAAAAATTTAATGTAGACAGCGCAATAAAGTAAATGAAAGAAGGACTTTACAGCAGTAATCAATAAAAGGAAATTGCAAATAAATAACTAAATTAACTACTTCTACGCTAATTGCTATTGACGAAAAAGGGAACGCTTGCTAGGTCGTGATTCGATTAAGGAAATGAGCATAAGACTTCGGTTAGTGCAGGTTGCCGTTCACGTCAATAGCGGCGTCTACTGTCTGAGACTCTCACAGACAACAATGACAAATGCACAAATTACAAAACTTGGAATTTTGAAAAGATATATTTTTTCATAGCTTAATCATAGCAGTGTCGCTATTGGTAGTTTTCGTAGTAGACGGTATAATAATGAGTAGGAATATATAAAAGTTTAACAATATATATGTACGACGACATTTTTCCCCACTAACTCTGTTCAACGAGTTGTTTGTTGTGTTGTCATTTCGGATTCGTTGGGCTTTTTGGCGGCTCGCTAGCCTATTGAGCCTGCCGCCTCATCTGGGTTCTGTCGAAGGCTCCCATTTAGTCCTGTACAAAGCTTTGCCACTGAATTGTATTAGCGAATTGTTCCATTGACAAATTCAAGTCCGTATAGGATCTCGAGTCAAATTGGAATTGTCAGGCCTATTACTGTGCTTTTCAGTGCAAGTTCTCTTTCAGTGCAGGATTCCTTAGCTAAATCGAAAAGTCTATGTTTTATATATAGAGTTCAGTTGATTATCGAGGCACCTATGATTATAGTCTCTTATAAAATACATTGTATCATCCTACACAGATACGAAAACTTTACGACTCTTCACTGCGATTTTAAAATTGATTGCGGTAAGATAAAATTCATTTTACGGACAGCTGGGTTCCTGCTGCAGATGAACGTCGATGCATTGTATCACATTGCGTTTGTGTGTGCACGAAGCTTTCTCGCACAGGCACGAAACATAAGCATTCACTTTGGTGTTATTTAAAATCTATTAACATTTTCACCTGGAGGAAGCTGTGAAGGTTTTTGACAGAATCCCAACTATACTCCTAATATATAATAATCCTAACTATGTCAAAATGCGCTCTAGGAGCAAACGTCGACAATTCGAGGACTGCCTGATTGTTTGTCTGTTCTGCCGATCAGTCTCTGGTCGGCTTGTCGTGGCTATCGTCTTCAGTGTCAACTTCATCATCACCCATAGCGACTAGTGGCTCCCTCGTGTCTTGTGACTTCGCAATTTTTCTCATGAGTGGATACTACTACGGGCCGTTAGAGCGGCGATAGCTGCGGTGATGGCCTTTGCAACGTTGGCAGCGAATATTCGTTGGTTTTCTCAACTACGGAGCACGATGACGACGGCGACAACGACAAAGATGACGGGTGGCGTCTGACGGACCGGAAATGTCGCCATGAGAAACGCCCAGGGTTGCTGGCGCGCCTCACCGATCCGATTCGGTCAGTTCCGCGCACTTGGTCACCAGTGCCGAGTAACGGACATTGGCACATTGACGGGACGTGGACGCACTTTCGCGCGAACCACGAAAACGAAGAGGAAGAGTTTTATAAAATCATAGGAGATAGACCCAGTTTGAACGACGCAAGCTGTTTTACCAGCCAGCACTTTGTTGAATTTGCTTGTATGCACCCAGTAGGACATAACTACATCGACACGATGTGGCATAACCATATGGTTTATGCATAGACGCGTGTGTACAAGGAAACGACGATCGACAAACAAATAGATAACTGAACCGGAAATGAATAAACGTTTAGAAAATCTGTCTAAGCAAACAGGCGCATTCCTGAAGAAGAAAGTGTGGAACAGAAATGGTGGATATTGATATGTCACCATGGCTCAATCCCCGTTGCCAAAGCCTAGTTACAGCATCGGTTTGGGAATGAACCCGATAATAATTGCCACCTTTCTTATTTCTTGGACCTATCGTATTTTTATAGAGGAGGTGATCAAAGGGTGTTTCGCTTCTGTGACACTGCGTGCCACCGAACTGGGTAAATACAAAGGGTTAATAAGTTTCGAAACTCCGTGAAATCAAATGTTTTCAATACTCATTTCGATTCGATAGCTACGGACTTAATTATTCATATGGCGGCAACAGCTCTTACCATCTTTTTATAATTTCTGCAGAGCCTTCTTTATTTGTGGCCGAGTCAGGAGTCCAGAAAGGCCGAACGCGTGATTTTGCACATGGTGCTTGCCGAATACATACTGTGAAGTGACAGGTAACAATCGCTAGACAAAGCCAAGCGATTCTTGATGAGTAAAACCAAGGAACGCCTGAGTAGTCATTATTGAAATTAAAATAATATCTTGGCATTCTTTCATGGCTTCCAACTTATCCCATGTGGCTTTGTTTTCCATGCTTCTTAACAGAATGGAAGTATTGTGTATGGGATGCGTTGCTCGGAACAGCTACTGTGAGTGCGTATATTTAATACTAGACTTGTTAAAAGAAGACTCATGCAAAGGCATCTCTCTGAATCTGGGCCCTAATTATCAATCATGACTTCAAAAAAATAGGCTGATCAAATCCCTCGACATAGAGCGTTCCCAAGTAGCTCTGTAGTGCTCCGAAACTCTGTGGTACAACCAAAGGTATTTTTAAATAGTCCTTTGTAGCAGCGTCTGTCTAACATATGCTCCAGCGAATACTCGCGGACGGGGGAAAGGCGTCGAGAGACCATGCCCAATTGTGGCTGGGTCTTGACGAATCGAAAAAAAAGGGGACACTTTACGCATCGCATGACCGAAAGACTTCCTAGGTGTTCTTCTGCATTTTGGACTCTTGAAAGCGTTCAATTGCTTCTGAATGCGTCGGCCCAACGACCGAACACACCTGAGTGCGTCGGCGAATCGAAACGATTGCACCGACTGTATTGTACGCTAAGCAACTTTACGTTTTCAGAGTAACGTTACGTTGCTTCATCAGTCTCTAGCGTCGTAATCGCGAGCCAAAGCGACAGTATAACCAATATAAGCTTTATTTATTTAAGGGACAGAACTGATCCTGGTAAGGCCCTCGAGGCAATCAATACAACGAATAAAGAGTTCATCTTTTAGTAGCCTTGTTGGAAAATCTGATCGTCGGCCGTAATGTGTTCAACGGCAGTAACAATCAAGTGCCAACAAATGGTCAGAAATTGTGAGAAATTAGGATTATCATTACCGGTAGCAGTGACTGCAGGAGAAACAAGTACTGTGGTTACGGTTAAGTCGTAGTAGCATCGATCGTAACGGAACGGGCAGCAACAAAAAAAGCTACGGTAGGCCGTATCGCGGCAGTATCTACGGGCGCGTTTGCCCCTGCCTACCTGTTTATCTGCTTGCACCAGGTCACGAGTCGACGGCGAAAAGCGAAGTTAAACACGAGGACCAACCAACACACGAATGCTGTTTGTTAGGTAAGTTGCCCCCTTCTTGCTGTCGCAGTTTCTCTACGCGTTCGTGGCCCGTGCATTAAGCCTGTTCGTCGTCGATGTCCATTTCTGCGGTCTATGTCTGGCCTCAGGGGGTGACAGCAGCAATGGCGCCGGCGGTAGTGACTGCAACGGTAACGCTGCAATGGTTATCCTTTGCCGTCGTCTAACAGAACGAAGGAAGAATTGCAGCAGCGGCATCAGAAGTAGCAGTAACTTTACTGACACGTGTATCTATTTGCACCGGTTTGACCGGTCTACTTACCCTGCTCGTCGGGCGTTGCCTGACCGTCGTAAAGCTCGTGTCGTTAGCAGGAGAAGCAGGGGAGAGACAAATGAAGAGATGGGGAGGGGGCGGTAGGCGCTGATCGCAAAAATGAAATTGTTGCACGTCGCCTAGCGTTGGTTACAGACAAATATTGGACTAACTGTGTGATATTATTTTCCTTATCGTTGGGGTTGTGTCGTGAGATAAGCCGTTGTAAAAGCAGTAGCTGAATTGGAGACGAAAAAACCAACAGCTGTTTTATTAGTAGCAGTGGAGCCATGTTTGTGACGGACCATGTCTGTGTGCTTGCAGGCTTTTGTACCGTATAGGCTTAGAGCAATGATGCCTCTTAAACGAAATAAGAATGAGGTGTTGTCTGTCGATCTATAGGGCCTTCGTGATGCCATGCCGATGGCAAAAGAAACAACGACATGGGGATTGAACGAGCCGGATCTTCGGTTCATCTACGACATTGTCTCCACCCGATCTAGCTGTAGATAATGCCATAGATGAGTCGCTGATTGAAGCCGCTGCATATTGAAACTAACGCATAGTGGATGGTACCGTACTACCATAACAGATCGTTCCACATAACGTACAGTTTCTACTACAACAATATATTGATATATTGTATCTGCACCAATGTAAATCAGAATGCAAGCTGTTGATTAAACTAGCGACGATATACGCCAACATACAATATTCCTTTAGAGCTTCAATTCCTTCTAAATGGTACAGCTACGGAGTATACAGTTAATCATAAACATGTACAATGCCATCTAGGAGCTTTAGTAAAACGATGCGTTGATTTCGGTTATAATTTTACTCTATCTCAATATATTAACTATTGGTAAAAAAACTATAAATGGAGTCAAAAGAAACTGAACGATCCTCAAAACGAAGCAAGGTTTACTAGAGGAAATTAATTAGCATCACTATGGTATTGACACACTACCGGGCCATGTGTCGAGGCTATGCAGAACTCATGGAACCAATAGAGTTAGGTTCAAGTAGCTTTGAAAGCATGTGGTGCACCTTAGCCGTTCAGGATAGTTGCAAATGCATGTGTTCCTTTTTGTCGGCTTGTCCGCGTGTGCGGGTGTCCAACGGACGAAGTCTGTTTGTCTGATGAGGAACAGTGGCACTCGTAACAAGGATAACTTCATTGCCGATTCTCAGGGAACACGACGGCGCGTTGTGAGCAACTGCCACTAGCTGGCTGCTGCTTTTAGTGACTTACACGAATACGAGCCCAAGAACACACGAACGAATGACGACGGACGGTCGGTCGGTCGGTGAGTCTCTGGTTTAGCTGCTTTCGGTTGGTTCTTTGACGAACTACCGGCCCAGAGATAATCGTGTCTATTTAGTTGCTTAGCAGCCTATCAGTGAGCTACCCAGTTCGCCAAGTTGCCGCAACAGCAGCAACTCGAGAAGAAGGGTTGTGCTTGCAAATTGTATCTACATAAATTAAATAAGACTCATTCTCCCATCATAAGAACTCGTTACGCGGATCAGAGGGCAGCAGGCCAAGCTATGGGACTCAGATGGAGATAACTGAATATGCCTACAACTTGCAGCCTGCTAGGGTTCAAGATTGGCCTTGGGTCTAGAAGTCTAGTGTCCAAACGTACAGTTAGTTGGACGGGGACTTTCAGCCTTCGGGACCGCGAGAAAAAGGGAAATGAGAGAACGACCAAGAATGGTGCAATGGCTGGGAGCAATTTCTTGAAAACGAGCCTTGCCTCTACGCGGAACCTTTTGGCAACGACGGCTCAGTCGTCCAGCTGTCGTACCGACTTGATGAACGAAAAACTCCTTGATGTGACAGTTGTACCCCCATGACGTAGTCGTCACCATATGCGCAAAGAATCGCCTCCTTAACGTCGCACATCGTTAGTAAAGCTTATTGCGACTACCACACACCTACCTAACACCACTGCAATTACTACTATTTTCTTAATAGCCAGAAGACAAAACAATGTTCGAGATGGACTGGAACATTGACAGTTTTCATTGCTCATTCAGTCATCAGCCGTCGTCATTGCATCGCTGGGAGCCGCGTTTCCGCAAACTATAGTATGTAGCAGTACTTCTGCATGAAAGAACAATCACTCACTAACCCTGTTGCGAGGCACTTCTTGATACAGACCTAGTTAATTGCGGGAAGTAATTAGATAAAGGAACACTGGCCCTAAAGACCACCAGCTACTAACACTGGGCGCCTTAGCATCAGTATTGACTTCTCATCGGCACGCTAGCAAAAAGTAGTAGAAATAAGAATAATAACAGTAACAAATAATAATAATAATTAGACAGCAGTCCCGACGGGACATCGCAACGGTAAAAACGAAGCGAGGAATACGTACGAACAACGTCATCATGGATGGGTAAGCTCAAGTTCTAATGCTGTGCTGTCAATGTGAAAGAAGTAACTATAACAAAAAAAAAAATAGCTTTTTCTCCCTATCCCTCTCACCTCCATGTGTATATGTTGAAAGGAACTGATCAGAACTATCATCATCATTATCACATAATTGTTATTGTATCATCCATCGTCGTCGTTCGTTGGCGAATAATGCGAGGAGTGGGAGGCTATAGGTAGTTGTTGTAGTGATGACAGTAACGCTAGTAGAAGTCATGGGCCTATTCATAGTGGGCCTTAATGCACAGTGTCTATGTAGAGATACATCTACACTTCTTAGGCACCGCCATTGATGAGTGAAACCACAGGTAGACATGCATATATCGAGCAAATGTACAGAGGTAAATAACCTTGGACGGCTTGTCATTCAACGAAGCAGAAATGCATGACGCTATAGGTTTTGGACGACCGTGCTTAGCGGTCGTCCAAAACCTATAGCGTCATGCATTTCTGTCACGTGTCCTAAAGCACATAGCATAATTTACTAATTACATTTCAGTTGGGTTGTCAGTATTCTTCTTGAATCTGAAGTCGACATTACGCTAAGCCTCCGTTATATTTGCACAAACGCAACGAATTAAGCTCTTTCAAAACAAAAATCAGATCAACTGGCCCATCCACTACGAAGTTTCTATGTAATCGTAGTTTGTAGTTGAAATAAGTGGCGCTTTCTAGATTTTGGTATTTGGGTGTTGCCTCGTCCCCCTCTGCTTCCCCCCAATCCCGCCATCGATGTTATCACATTATCGTTGCCATTGGTTATATCTGATACTGTGGATGAATGGCTGGCTCAACTAGTGAGCCCGTGCGCACGTAAGAGCCTGAAGACTATCAGATATTTGAACTTCGCAAGAGCAGAATAGGGACTCAGACGCGAACGCAAGAGGCTCTTTACTGGAAATCGTATCAACATCATACGAATCTTTTAAGGTTTGTGACTATGTCGTTGTGCTGCCGTAGAACGAACGATATGCATTTGCATATATCGCTGTCACTTTTCATGCCGTTGATGCTGAAGTGTAGGCTACAGCAAAGCGGAGCAGGTAGACTTCAGTCGATTTATTACTTAGACTGATTTAACTGTTTGGTGGGGGG
Source organism: Varroa jacobsoni (assembly GCF_002532875.2). Classification (NCBI taxonomy): domain Eukaryota; kingdom Metazoa; phylum Arthropoda; class Arachnida; order Mesostigmata; family Varroidae; genus Varroa; species Varroa jacobsoni. The sequence goes on along the minus strand of NW_019214047.1, from coordinate 102,368 downwards.
GTGGCATGCGGCTACGTAAGTGTTACCAGTACAACGAGCATGACTGCTACCGCTATTACCGCTAGTGTTGCTGGAAACCAGTTGGTGCTTGACAGCTAGTCGAGCCGCGATCAAACTGGGTTTCCTTTACCACATCAGGCCTTCGTGTGCACCAATGCAACAATGGCTGACGGTGGCAATAGCAACGGCACAGGTCGAAGCCTAGCGATTAGGGGTCGAAAGAATGTCAAGTTGACCATTTTTAGATCAACGCTTTTCAATCGAAAGAAACGTATACCTTTTACCATAGTTTCTATGGCGATTATTTTCAATGACAGAACAGTTCAGTGGAAGGCCATGAGTGAAATATGCACCCACTGTGCACTCGAGTCATGTCTCAAATTTAAGATCAATATGAACGAAATGGAAGGTAGCTGCAAGGTAAAAACGAGATTCCATCGTCGGATACCTATGCTAGATGATACTCAGGGATGGTAGTGCATGACGGAGGATGGCCAACGATGAACTTAAATATTTTCATCACTTTTATCTGAAGTATATTGCCTTAGTAGGAAATCTGAGAAGAAGACGAGTAGTCCTGATTTTGTTTTTGATCGTGAGAAAACAATTTTTCAAAAAGTTTCCATTGCATATCGATGGGAAAAAATGATTTTTTCATAGCTTTCTCCTCATTACCCGCGCCCCTAATGGAAGATATCAACAGTAACGATCACTTAGAACAATAAATGGATTCATATCGGTCCATTGCAGATAAATAACCAGCACCAAATATTGTGGCTTCTTTCTATGCCATTCTCTATATTTCCAACTCTGCTTCTATTTTTCAATAGTGACTCGTTATTTGCGCTGGTTTTGGATGAAAAACCGACTATAAATGATTATTCGATAAATGATCTAAATTTTCGTAACTTTGAGCTGCTGCGAGTACCCGGGTACCCCCACAGACGGTAACGGTTGGCTAAAACCCTTCGCGATATTGACGGTTGTCGTTGCTATTGCCATAGTTCTCGTGCGCCTTTATCGTTGGCTTTTGTCGCCCTTTATAATCGTAAAATGCCGTTGTCTTTTATGTTGTTGATTTTCGCCGATTTTACTCAAATTTGTGCTGACAAACCCGTCTATCCACTTTGTTTCGCATAAGCGGCAGTCACAACAGCAACGGCATCAGCGCCAGCCGAATTCAGGTATCGACGTTCGCGCCGTCTTCGTTCGACAGTGGCGATCGAAGTAACTCTGATAATATAACTGCGGCCAGTAGAGGTACTCTACATATACAGTGTTTTAGTTCGTTGTACAGTGAGGGTGTATGTCAACTGCATTTATCTGACGCTGATCTATTGCAGTCGACGCTACCACGACCTCTACCGTCAGCTCTCTTTTGTTGTACGCTTGCCCTCTTCATGTTGTTTTCTATCGGGCGCCATGGCTGGCTTTTCGAACAATGGCCGTGGTCAAAGTGCATCTCTGGCTCCTCCTTCTGGGGTTCGTGTGCGTGTGCGCGCGCGCGCGCGCGCGCGAACGTCGACATTTTCGACAGGTCCATCCGTTGGATAACTCGACTTGGTTGGGTTCGATAGACAGTGGTACACATGCAACACATGAAACGTACAGGCACACGCACACAAAGGACACACCTAGGCACATGGTGATCAGCGTCGCACTGAAGTGGTCCGCCGTTACCAGCCGGTAAACGTAGCCAACTTCATCATCGTCGTTGGTTCACTATAGAAGTTGTGGAAAGAAAAACTGTCTATCGACTACGCTCTTTTGCAACAAGCCAACGAACGAAAAAGAATGATATGATCGTCTCAAAAAGCATCAGCCCATCGCGTACTACAAGCAATCCATAGCTAGCGGCATCTGCGGTGGCGACTGCTGCTGCCAATATGATTTCTATCATCATCATCATCAGCAGCAGCAGCAGCAGCAGCAGCAATATGTTCATCAAGAGCATCGCGTCATCATTTTGTGGGCATAGTTGATATCAAGCAGTTCTTCTTCACGGTGTCCTACCCCCTGATGCCGGTTCGACGAAGACGAAGTCCGTGTGCTGTTGCGTTGATTTCAATGCCGCTGTATGGCGTTTACATCTAACGGTCGTCGCTTTGCGGTCGCTGCGAATGTGTATGGGTTTGTAAAAGCAGGACATATTAGGGCTAAAGATAGACGATGCGTGCCCAGGTGGGAAGGAAAAGGTAACAAGCCGGCTAGCCCTGACGCGAGCTTGCTACAGATGAAGCAGCTAGCATTAGCACGAGACGACCTTGGACTATTTTCTCTTAGTGGGGCATCATTACTATGGGTCATTGAATGTTTGCACCCGTATCTACGTGTTGAAAGCAGAATGTTTTGTAGGAGCAGCGTACAATAGCTTTGAAAAAGACAGATATAGTATATCTGTCTTTTTCAAAGATTTTCATGTCGGCCTTATGAGAAATATAAAAGACTGCTAAAGACGACCTTAACGTTGATTATCTTGGTTGAAGTAAGCTTCTGGACAGCAGAGGCGTTGTAATTTTCTGCTCCTTGCATGGAAGTGTGTTCTATATATTGATTTATTGACAAAAAATATCCGTAAAAACCGCCACAGCTATTCGCAACAGGACCTATTACTACGACCAAAAGGACTAGTGTTTATGGTTTTATCGACCATAACATGACAAACGGTTTACGACGATCCGCTTATGGCTAAATCTGTATGGCGATGTGGAATTGTGGACATCGTCGTTCTCAATGCCGCAACGGCTTTGCTGCCAGCTGCTGCTCCCTGATGTCCTGACAGGTTCGCGTGGGTTTTGCCGCAATAGTCAGAGACTATTGATCTGCGAGTGGCAGTAGTAATTGTATACTAGTATGGGGGTTAGAGCAGTAGCAGTAGTGATAGAAATGGTGACCTCCCTACAGTGATGACCATGATGACATCAACGCCAACGCCGTAAGGGTCACCTGTGGCCATAGCAACACGTTGACGCACGACGTCAACGCGTTCAGGGCTGGCTATGGTTGTCGCGATAGCTATTGTATCGCCGCTCCCATGCCATGTTGGCGTCCAAAAAGGACCCTGGCTAAAGGTCAAAAAGCCCGGCTGGGTGGGCTGGCTGTATCGCTAATGGCTCAACCTGCAGTGACTCTGATCTGTGGAGAAATATAATAAATACTTTCACTCGCGAACATGATGCGCTTGCCCGCGAAGTGTTGGCAGCGGCCGTACTTGTTGTGACCGCGGCAGCAACAACAACGATCCCGTAGGATACCGGCCTAGTTATGCAACCGAATTGACGGAAAGGCAGCAGGTTCTTGCCGCTACTATCGTGCACAGACGCTGACGAGCCTGGGCAACCGCAAACAGTTATCTGTCCAGTACCGAAACGGCCGGACAGAGCTCGTGATGTAGTAATTAAATGGCGACGACAACGACAACGACAACAGCCCGACTGACCATGTAACCGAACCATACGTTCATTGAGTGCATCTAGTCAACCGAAGGAACAATGGTCGGCTAAAACATATAGCAATCTATTTGGGTGTAACTCTTGCTACCTGTAAATGAAAAACTGGACAATATCAAATAGATCCGAGGTGCATGTAGGTCTTTGCCGTATAACGCTCAGGGAATGGGTCCTCATGGAGTGAGGGTATATATACACTTTGAGTTCACGTACGATTTCTTTATTAGTTAGCAACGTATTATTGTTTGCACAAATTCAAGGGTGATAAAGCAGAGTAATTGTTCTGCTTCGTCGAGCGAACGTTTGATTGGCTATCGGGTACGGGAAATTGATTATAAATAGAATTTAGCTAAACCGTGTTACAGTAACTTATCATCCAGGACCGTGTGTCGAAAGCTTTTACTTGACTAGTCTATGAATTATATAATGTAATGGCGAAGAACTCATGCCAAATGCCGACTTACATGGTAAACGCGGCGATCTACTTCGCTGCTACCGCTACCCCCTAAATCCGGCTGTTCTGCTTCGTCCGTGGGCGCTAATTTATTTGTCAAACTTGATCGTTATGTATTTATTTCATAATTATATTATCATGATTGGTATGCTGTTGACGATCATATATTAAATACCGGAGTCCTTGACCGTACCGTCATTACCGGAACCGTATTTTGTCCGTTCACCTTCGTTTTTAGCTTGCGCTGCGTGTCCATAGTGATTGAACATCCCACATAATCAAGGTCCAAGACGTTCGAATAAGACTTGTGCCAAACTGAGTTAATATGGCCGGTAGAATCGCATACAACGACATGCCAATCGGTAAACAACAGTCGAGCGGTAACAGCGACGGCCGACAGGCGAACAGAGTGACACACACGTAATTGCACAAACATAGCACTGACGAATGACCCTGCAGTGTCGTGCACGTTGCGGATCGTGCCGCCGTGCATAATGCATGTACCGCTGTTCCTCTACCAAACAAATGACTAACTAACAAAGCAGATGGCTGCTGATCAGTACTAATGATAGCCATTTGTCAATTCATGGTGTGTACGTTCATTTGCGCTAGGCAGCTGCAGCTGTCACTGCTTTTCGAATATAGGGCCATAGCGGCTTGCGGATCAGCGGCACCCCCAGCTCTATTCGCCACTCGACGGCGTGGGACAATGGGGCGTGTGCCGCGCTGTAGACGTAGAGGTGATGACGCCAATCCGTAGACGCGTGCGAACCAACTACCTGCTACCTGCGTGTGTGAATGCGAACACGATGGAGCAACAAAGCCATTACCATTCAACCAAAGACAAAACTAGTCGAGGCGAGCGGGTTGTGTGAAAATCGATGAACAAATTACATACGCACAACAGCAGTTACGATGGATCATCGAGATCTCTAAGTTCGTAGGATCTACTTTTTCTACAAAAAAACCTCTGTGGACAATATGATATTATATTGAATTTATTGTCAGTCAGAGATATTGGACTCATACATATGATGGCCACTTGCTGTCGTTTAGAGTACCCATGGGAGTGATGATATACATGGCGGTCTTCGTGCCTCATATCCACATACCATTCTGCTCACATCGCGTACATGACGCCCACACTATATGGTATGCTACGCCAGACCTTTAAATAGATCTTAATGTTTCTTGACTATATCGGTAGAGTAACGATTGCAGGTACCGTTACGACCTAGAGCAGGCGGTTCATATTCTAGATGTGTGACGAGTTAAAGCGGCGCTGGCCCGTTGATTGATGCCAGCCATTTTGAATGGACGCAGCGTACCCTTTATCGTCGACCATAATTGCAATTAATGGAGAAAGCTGTTAAAGCCGACAAAAACGAAATGTCGGCGATCAAAAACGATCGCCGACATTCTGTTCAGTATCATGGCGACAGCGGTGAGTTTAGTGTAGCAGTGATGATCATTGCTCTGTTATTGTTGACGTTGCGCTGAAAAAATCGAAGCGCCTTAACAAGCGGAAGGGTTCGATCGTATCAATGATGTCGGCTCCTTTTTTTCGTAAGGTTATCGTTAGGTATTAGCTCGGAAGGTACTTTTCTCTAGAGATGAACATTTTGTAGAAATAGCGCCGGTGGCAGTGGGAGTATTTCTACCAAATCTGAAATGGAATATGAACTATCATTCAGTCAGCACCACGGTTTGATTTACCTGTGGCCATTACGATGCCAACATTTCACTACGATGCCTTCTAATATGTGAGAAGTAACGTACATACATACCTGCACATACACACACGCATACACACATAAGAAACATATCTTTACACGTTTTTGTAGGAATTGTCTGGCTTAGAGGGGGAACAAGCAATCTTTCTTGTCTCAATCAGCCAAGTCCACAATCAAGATCCAATCCAATTTTTTTTGCGTGAAGAGTATTCGTTTCGTGTGCTTATGTACTCTTCACTTGCTGAGCCAGAGTAGTCGACCAAAGGAGCTTGCTACGCTGTTACTTTTTGGCTTGGTGCCCGATCTTCAATTTCGAGTTTTTACTCAATGGCGACGGCAACAGTAGCAGCAGCAGCAGCAGCGGCGGCGGCGGCCACTCGAAGTGGCAGTTGATGAGGAGAGGTAGAACAGGTACTGTGCCAAGGTATACACGTGTAAAATCCACTAGTTTTTACCACGACACATTGTGGCCAACAAACTAAGATGGGACGACAACTGTTTCGCTTAGTATTATTATCGTTGCTCCAATGGCGTCGTACGACATTATGGCAACTGATGCGAGTTCAAGTGAAGAAGGCGTTGATCGTTCTCAATGAGACAAAGTCAATATGAAAGAGTGAACCACGATCAGCGAGACGTCAAGTGGATCCGTCCGCGCTTTGACTCTCTGCGTTCAACTAGCTGCCACAGTTCTGAGATGCGGGGCCCCACAGGGTTTGACGTCAAGCGTCGTCACCTTCCTCCACTACTTAATATTACCACCTTTCTACTTTAAGGGAAGACTTTATTGTCTTGTTGGTTAGTTTGACCGGCAGGCAAGAAAGTTGACCGAAGTTCTTTGCCGTGTATCCATGCGTTTCTGTCTTAGGACTTTCGCGCGCTTTTTGTGCCAAACCTCGTTTGCCTCGCATGCAGGTTCTATTGATACCGCATGACCCCTTAGTGTACATAGGAAGTGTCTCAGCTCTTTTTTCTAGTGTCCGCTGAAGAAAAGCTACGCATTCGCGGACAGACCTGTCGAGAATGGGGGAATCTTTGTTTTGGGTTAGGATCGAATCGATGGCGTGTGTTTGTCCATGCAGAATGACTTCCCATCTCTCTATGCTGGTCAATGACAAGTGGCAAAACAGGAGAAGCAAAAGGAAATAAGGAGCGTAACGCTCCAGAGCCAGTGGCCAAGACCTCAAGCTGATGGCTGGCAGTCAAGTAGAAGCGTGTCAGTGATGACCAGCAGTGAGCAATCAGCGCCCTTACGTACAGTCGCCAATACACACTATCATGATAGTCCATACCTTGACGCTCGGTGACCGTATAGACCACGATGACGCCTAATGGAGGTCGTCTATCGAAGCGCCTTTTCTCTTCAAGAAGACACGTAAGTTTCATCAAAGAAAGAGAGCAAGAATGAACGATAAGAGGAGAGACGGTATGAAGGGCCGTAGATAGATAGCACAATTACAGAACGCAGAAAAAGATTTTCAGAGATGCGCTATGGTGATTTGTTTCCTCTTCTCGTTGTGGCTGTTCGCCTTTCTCCGTCCGATGTTCTCAAGCAGCATTGTCAGGGCTTCTGTAGCCCACTCAGGGTCTCACTGGGTTGGCGCTTGCCGGTCGGGTACCTCAGGGCCTCCCAACCATCTGATTCGGCTCATGCCAGTGCTGTGCTGTTTTGCGTGGAGTTTCTTCGATTGTCGTCTTCGTTATTGTGTACTTCTTAGTACTTCGGTGCTTACATTTACTCCTGCTGTTAGTTTGCCCTACAGAGAAAGAGAGAGTGAAATGGTTCCACCAAATGACGATGCCCTGATGGGTGCTGCTGCCGTTGATCAGACTGTGATCACTATCTGAAATCGCAAAGTCTTCACTGCTGCTGCTGCTGCTGCTAGCGCCGCCGGCATCATGGGGCCGAACAAAACCAAGCGAACGGCTTTCAGTTAAGCCAGTTCACCCGTTCCTTTAGTCCGCAAAGAAAGCACAAGATGCTCTAAACAAGCGCAGATACTCTCGCACGTCTTCTGATGGTGGTATGGCAGTTCCGACGCACTCTCGAAGCCCGAACAGGGAATCGGCGCCGTCTATCGTCACTGAGGCGTTAAGACGATACGTGACGCAAATCAATATACGATGACGGTGGCTATACTAGCAACAATACACGCTGATTTGTGGAATAATAGCGAAAGGAGCGATGCACCAATAGAATCCTCTAAATAGAATAGTCGTTTATTTTTAAGCCTTTAGTATAGGCAGCTGGCACGCCTCAATCGAATGTCCAGTATTTCTAAAGTGTCAGTTTTGCGAATAGTCTTGCCTCGTACGAGTCTGCGAGAGATGATGGTCCGTAGTGGTGGGAGCTAGTGAAGAGCGATTAGAAGATGCTCATTTTTCAGGTTTCATGGTAGGCGTAATCGGGTTTTCTATAAAACATTCCAGCTTGTCTTATGTTATTATATAAACCTTGCCCAGCAGCAGCAGCTGCAAACATTTAGAATAGTCAGTACAGTGATTACTATTAGTACAATATGATGATAATAATAAATTGTACATTATTATTATTATTTATAAACAGGGAATTCTTTAAGCCGTTTTTTTCTAGCAACGGTCTGGATTATGTAGATTGATCCTTTTTTTCAACGTTCTACTTTACTGTGGGATAAACCTCACTGCTTTCCCAACGAGTGCATTGCAGAGAATACAGCGGCGGAAAACACCGATCAGCTGTGCTGAAGTGACTGAGACACAAAAATTTGAACGAAAATCATCAGGTCTCAACAATAGTCCCTTTACACGTGCAATCGTACGCAATGACTTGCAAGTAAAATTGTCCGATTGGTTAGCACCGGGTTGCGCTTCGTATGTGTATGCCCAATGTGGATTTGTCGGACAATTGGTACAACAATGGAAATGCGGGGCAATTCCAGTTCGCAGCACTGATTGTATAATAACAGTAGTGATCAATGCCATACCTCTATCTATTTTTGGTCAGCGTCACGCTGTTCATATCATCGAAGTTGCAAACAGATATTTATTTTCTATATAGAAAATATACGATGTCGTTCTATTTGTTACTATTTATTTTCGTGCGGCGCATGCGTAGTATTTTAGCGTACAAGCACGCGAAGATTGATCGATTGACAAACGCGCTAATGGTGCAGTCTGTATTTGTGGGTCTCTCTTGGGCGCATTTGTTCACCCCCTGCGTGCTCACAACAGGGCTCGCAGACGCTTACGCAATTACAGTTAAACACTTGCTCACTTCACACTCATATATTTAGATCAATTGAAGGGATTTGGAACAATTTTTGTATCAAAATGCTGACAGCCATACAGAGACAACAGTACAAATATATGGTTTCGCTGCCGGTGATATACCTGCCGTCAAAATGTTATATAATCGCGATTACGTATCGTACGAATTTGTTGCTACTGTTGCATCACGCTATGGGGCGAAGAAGACGGCAGCAATGATGACTAATCATTAAGAGTGGTAACGACAACAACAACAACACGACCCGGATTTACAATCGCGTCACCAGACGCTGATATTAACAATACATAAAGTTCCACGATAATCTGTTCACTGGCCTAGCTACTCGCTCGCTAACTGGATATACTTCCAACTTTTTCGTTTTCATCTTGTCCCTTCATTTTGCCGTACCTTGCACTGCTTCATCTAGTCGTGATGAAGATGATGGTAGCGGGTCTGGTCTTTCGGTTAGCCTTCACTAAGTCCGTTGGATCCTACCACTGCTGCTGCCTTAGCCGAAGATAGCTACTGCTTCTTCGCTCTTCGGACGACTCGGTTGCTTCAGTAGATGTTGACGTCCGGCAGACCGGAAGCCAATCGTTGAAGCGTACCAGTTGCGCAGCTGCTGGCAGTCAGACAAACGGCCAGTCACCACCTGCTAGAACAATCTCAGCAACAATGGATTCACCCACAGGCGCTCGGCTGCCACGCTTTTCACAGACACGCCATCGTGTTACGAATTGACCCCTCCGACAAGATCTCTCTCACTGATAGGCATCATCTCTTTAAATCTCATCTCGTTTTCATCAAGTTTCAACGCTGTTTTCTAGTTCGCTCTTGCGTTCTGCTTCTAGCGGGCGCAATCATTCATTCACTGACTGGAAACCTGTAGCGACGTCTGAAACGCTAAACCATAATGGAGATAAACAACGACTAGCATGCTTACGCCAGTAAGAGTGCTCATAACAAGCCAGCACATTTCTCGTACTCGATAGAGTTTCCTGTCTTTCTATTTATGTCCCACTAATGTCCGACAACGACGAGGACCAGGACATGAGCAACGACGCCAACGTTCCCCTGAACGATGACGATATCGACACTTGGTGCCAGTGAAATGCTGCGAGAAGCAGAAGAAGCTGGAATAGAGTGATACGTTAAAATAGACAAAAAAAATTGAGTACATTATCGAAAGTAGAACAACAAGCCATGACGATAATCGATAAGGCCGTCGATGCCAACGCATCGAACCTATTAATGGAGTTAACGCATAAATATACTATCACATATATATTAAGATTTTTTCATAACAGAACTGTCAGTTGTCAGTGCGCTATACGTACCGAATAATTGAAATATTCCACGCATGAAATAAAGCGAAATGTACTGAAGAGCAGTTAATCACAGTTGACAAAATATTGCTCTTGACGGGTCGACAGTACTGCAATCGATCCGTTCGTTGTGAGCACCTGTCGCTCACCGTTGCTCGCTTCCGTTGTTTTGCATTGCCCTTCGGTGCAAAAATCTACGTCGGCGTCAGCGGCAACCACTGCTATTACTGCAATGATACCATCATAGATACTGTGCGTTGGCGCGTATCGTGTGCAGCTAGCTGTGTGCGAGCCTATCCGGCCCCAGTCAATACCTAAACGAAAGTCATTAAAAAAGTAAAAGGTGAATTAAGAAGCGAAGGAGGGAACGCAATTGGATTAACTGGTAATAACAACAATAACGGCTCACAGATGATGCTCGAGTAGCTGACCCTCCCAGAAGCAATCGTTGCTTGCGATAGCTGCTGTCACCGATAACAGCGGCAGCGGGGCGGTGTTAGTAGCTGGCCGTTGTACAGGCTAAAAAGGCCTGCATGTCGACGTGCCGTGCGCTGATGACAATGTACTGCTGCTGTTGTACAGTTATCATAGCTACTGTTTACGTCTGTCTGTATAGTATATTTCATGAAGCTAACGGCACGTGACGCAGTGTGTGGCGGAGTTTTGCACGCCGCAAGCAAAGGTTTCATTCGTGGCCATAGCTGTAAGATTCGTCACGTTTACAAGCTCCGACGACTGCGGCTTCAGCGGACTCGTCGCTGGCCCATTGTGTCTAAGCCTGTCAAGCAGGCCAATAGCTGCACCGTGGTTAAGCCTGATTCGCCCTACCAGATTTACTAAACCGCTATTAAGGATTACCGATTTATTTTCCTACTATAATATCAAGTGGGCAGGGTGACCTCATTTATTGAAAATGATTTTTCTAATCTTTGCTTTTTTTCTCATCGTATCTCTTTTGCGTATGATATATTATGGGGCTTCTGACTGTTATTGAACCGTCTACATTGTTTATTCGTACGTACTGAATACAATCGCTCGCGAGCCTCGCTTGTTTGTTCCATGCATGAATAAACAAACCATTGATAGCTTATTAAAATGAAGCTGGCGCTTAGAAATCTTGGACCGCGCATGCTAGTGCTCATACCTTCATTTGGATCACACTTGTTAAATTCGAAGTAAATCAACGCGCCGTTTGCACCGATGAACGTTTCAGGAATTCGAAGGCCGGTAGCTGCTGCAGGTGTATATCCGACCCTCACATCCCAGTATGCGCCTCCGCCTGTCTACAATGCGGCGTTTGCTCAACTACAATGGTCAGTAGCTACTAGTGCGTCCAATTTTTAAAAACATGCAACAAGGTAGAATAAAAATAGGTTTACAGTCTAGGCAGCATGACGGTACAGCGATAACCTTGTTCGCACGCAAGGTTATTTGTGTTTGAAGCTGGTCATAGCGATTTTTTTCATGCTAGAAGGGATCAGCCGTCTGAAGTAGTGCTCAACGGGACAATATTCGAAACATTTACTCATTCAATTTTTCAGCAGTAAACGTACTTCCTTTCCATTGGCAACCTATCTTTTCTGATCCTGATGTATATACGCTTTCACAGTTAGGCATGCGCAGTAAGTTGTACCGAGTCCTATAGCTATAATGTGGACTCTAAGTAGTACTTCAACTCAGTGTCTCTCATTACGTGCTACTTACTACGTATGTTAGTAATAGACGTCCGTGCTCGCTAAACGTTCAACTTAATAGGATTTTATGTTGTCTCTTTTCTTTCTTCGATTCTCTATCGATTTCCATTTGAATCACCGTGAACACTGCATCGAAATACTCCTTCTACTTTGCTTGATACACGTAGAGTTATCGAATACGTCCATTGGCGTTGTATATGCTATTTGGGGAGAGAAATCTTCTCATTATTTTTTCTTTATTATATTATATTAAGAAGATCGCTGAGTTGTTAAATTTTACCACCGCAGCCATGAAGGTGCCTTTGATGCAACACCAGCTGGGTATTACTAGCGGGCCGAACGGTCGACGCCATTACTAACAGCTGTCACTTTCGTCAGTTTGTTTTTTGTTCTTGCCGCATTTATATGGTTCGGTGTGCGTAATTGTGTTTACGAATGGGGTAGATAATATTCGTTCAACGCTGCTGATAATAGTGGCGATGAAAAAAAATGATTATTGCAGTTGTTTCATTTGATAATACATTAGATATAAATGCAGTGATATTGCGTGTGATACGGTTCAATAATTATGATCAGTCAAAAAAAACACGGACATCGATTACTCTCTATTGATGTGCTGTTTTATGAAGATAGATTTATTGGCTTGAAATAGCGCAGTACCCGCGGGCTGTTATTTCATCTAGTCCCGCTGGTCGTTTTGCCCACTGGCGGCTCTTATCACTACTGTTATTCAACGGCTTTTATCATTCCGACTAGTACTAGCACTGAGATTAGTATGCAATTATAACGCCACTCATCCACCCCGGCGACGATATCGCGCCTATCATAACCGTCATTGAAAACGACGGCAGCAGCAGCAGCAGCGTCTCTTATGATTTGCTAGCTATATATTAATCAAATACATGTTTTTGCTGTCAAATGCAATTCGGCCTTATTAAATCGATTCACTTAGAAAAATAAGGTATAGCATAGCCTGGGGTCGTTAAATGTCAAAGCAGGGGACGCCATAAGTTTTTCCATCCTAGCGTACCTTGTTACGCGCCATCTGGTCATCTTTGTTACTTTGATGTTACGACGCTGACCAACAACGACGGTGGACATTGGCCGAATTTCTTCTTCTTGTGATAGATGATGAATGTACCTGCACAATATATATAGTATGATGATACTGCGCGCTCACGTGGGCCCTCAAGTATAATAACAACAACAGCGATGGTGTTACTGATATCAGATAAAGGTTAGCACCCCCTTCTGGTGGCAATTTCCCTTAGCGGGCTATCTGCTAGGCCGTAACGTAGGCTTTTATATTCCTATGTTGCGGCCGGGCCGAGTCGGACATCAATTCGGTAACTTATGGACCATGATCGTTATAGTTTCGAGATGCCATTGGTCGTTCTGCCGGAACCACCGTCAGACTTAGCACGCGCCGTTATCCTTCGCTGTTCCTTTTTGCTCTCTAAAGATCGTTAAGAATGGGGTTGGATAGCTGCAGTCGTTCGCTATGTGAGTCAAGTGGGGTCTACAGCTGTGGGCTTGACCCTAGATTCAGACCCTACAGTTGGAAATAATAGCCCTTACATTTCGGAAGTTATGAAAGACGCGAAATAGTGGTAAAGCATCGACCCACGTTCGCCACCGACCGCACGTAATAATAATATTACCATATGGGTGCTTGTTTAGAGATCTGTGCGTTCATTGATTGCGGTGACGCCTGAGCCATATCAATGTAGTGCTGAACGATGGTGGGGTTGTTGATAGCGACTACGAAGCGATGCTGAGTGTGGCTACGCACGATGGAACAATAGTGAGCTGCTGCTTCTGCTATTGGAATCCACGATATCTTCTATCTAAACGTGTCCATCCGTCTTCTAATCTATTTGCCTGGATGTGCAATCAGCGCTAGCCACTTTTATAGCCATTCCTCTTTCCTTGCGTATATAGTTAACTACACGATATCGAGTTGAAAGACAAAGCCGTTCTATAAAGTTCTTTATCTATCTAGCTAGCAGAGCGCGATCTGTGTATGTGGACGGGGAGAGTCAGACGTCTGAGCTCTGCCAGCGATACATCGAACAAGCCAACTGCTGCTTGTGAGCTTCTTCTGGTACAGCTTCTCTTGTCCCATTTGATTGCTTCTAGTCTCCTTCTTTTCGCCTCCGTTCGGCCAGCTAACAATCCAAATTTCAGCGAGTCTCAGGTCTCAGTCAACACCTTTACCCAGACAAAGATCAGCCGAACTAACTTCTCCGTGTAGATTCCTTATCGTTGTCTTTTGCTGATAACGCCTGGTTTTCTGTGTGTGTATGGATGTATGTATGTATGTATGTATGTATGTACGTATGTATGTATGTATGTATGTATGTATGTATGAATGTATGTATGTATCTAGTCTACTCTCCTTTAGTCGTGATCGCTTGATCAGCACCAGCGGCAGCGTTCAGTGGTAGAGCTGATGCCGAACCACTTTTCTCTCATCTCCGTCTGAATCGTGGTCGGCGCTCGAACAAGAAGAAACGCCATGCATGCGCATGTATAATTTAACCTATCGCATAGATACGTGTCGGTGTATGAATATCGATGTGCGAGCGGTACTCAGTGCCAGCGATCGAACTAGATTGTATAGTTATGTTTTCGCGTCTTCTGCAACTGATTTTCATGTCTGGCATAAATAGCCATCAAGATGATACGGGACAGCTTCTGTACCCACACCTTCACCTCTGCCAACGATGATTTCGCTAGTGACGACAGCAATGATTTTATGCCGTTTCGAACAGGAGAACGTGATTTGAGCGGTTGGAATTGTTCCTGTTACACAACGAATCGAATAGCAATAAAGCTCCCTTGGCCGTTATCTTCATGACCATATAGCCAATAGACTGAACAGCCATATAGTCGTCGCTGTGCAGTGATTTGTAAAAATCGGAGTTCGACGAAAAATCTCCGTTAACATCCTGGGTTCCCCTACGAACACAGGTTCCTCTTCGTCTATCCTTTGCTCACTCCAGATGATGATCAATTGCTCGTAGGTTAACTGCATTAGTCTCTCTGCGGCAACACCACACATACTACTATCGTATCGTATCGTCGTACGTTTCAAAATAGCTTCTTTAAAAATGATGTTTTCGTAGTTTCTGCTGTTGTGGTCGCTGAGCGCATCCTTTTGCCGCACAGTATTGGTTTGCCACTTCTGAAGGGCTACTTCTGCTTGAGCAAATCGATCGATAGTTCCGCAGAAAAAGGAGGGATTTATTCAGGCAATCACTTGTTCGCGGTTGTGATAACGACATTCTGAGTAGAGTTTAGCTGGGATACCTCAGCAACCAACAAACTACACCGTGTCTTTGACATCTCCGTTACTCGTTACCTAGTCAACGTGTCGACAATTCGACGTCATCTGGCGAAAAAAAAACAAAGAGGATTCAACAAATATCGAATATGACATCGGTCACTATTACTGAATATATGTCCGCAAAGGGCAATATCTGTATTGATTATACGCCCACGTGCCACCATCCTGGCATACCACCTGTTATAGAAAACACATCGGCGCTATGTAATGGCAGCCTAACATGCACTAGTATCAAAGGCGAGAGGGTACCACATAGATGTGAAGACAATAACAATGCCTAGGTCATACGCTAACTGTTGCCTTTTGCGATCAATCCACTGCACGATCATTGTATAACAAAACATACAAGAGCCGTTCCATATGATTCGCATAGTCGGCGCTCGTATGACCTTGCAGCCGCCGCTGCCAGCCCCGTAGAGACAACAGTAATCGATCGGGCAGGATTGCTTCAGTTCTTGTTGTGTGGGATTTATCGATTGGTGTTAGGAACGGGCTGCTGACGAGCCGCTCTACTAGCTACGAAAACTTCAAACGTTTCCCAAACTATCTAGCTAAGCGAGCTGCAAGCCGTATGCTAGCCTGTCAGTTTTCTAGTCATACGGCGATCTGAATTTGAGACCGCTGTTTCGAGGTTGTCTGGACGGATTGGCAAGAAGCTCGTCGTCACTGGGTACTGGCAAAAATCAAAAGGACAATCAGGGAGAAAGGGTTGCCGCGTTGACTACGAAGCGCGCCAGTCGTTTCTATCTAATTGAGCATCTTGTGGGAACCATTTTTGCCATAGCTCCCGTCGTTGCCGCTGCTCGTTTTATGGCTGATCCGACAGTTGCCATTGTTTTTAGCTACGGTTGTTAACATCCTGCATGGCTGCACCGTTTATCTGTTGACAAAAATCCGCAGTTGTTTACTGTCCATCTATTGAATATTATATACTTAGTCGCTTGTTTATAAGAGTTCAACTATTGTACAGGTAATAACAGCGCATCGAATCTTTTTTTTGGTTTCAATAGCTACTTAGTGTCCTACCTTTTGCTGACTGACGCCGGTCTAGATACAATATATAATATGTTTTTGAATTTGATCAAGCATCACCATCGTATTAGTCGCGCTATAAGCACGTAAGCGAAACGACCTAACGGAGAACAAACCATATGGCAATGACAATTTCTATATATTTATATATAGATGTATATTAGTTTGTCAATTCAATCGAAATCAACCGTATGTCTTTGCGCCGCCGCCGCCGCCGCCGCCGCCGCTGCTGGCAATACTGCTATAGTTATTATCAGTATCCATTGCTGCTATTGTCGTGGCCGTTGTTAACGTTAGTCCCAGTGTTGACTAGGGCAGGATCACGATTCACGCTTGGTCAAGCGTGAGCTCTCAAAGAGTGTTCGGTGTCGAAATGCCCGGACGACGTCAACGACGTTTTTGCGTTCTCTTCGCTGGGTGAAAGCTAGGCTAAGAAAGCAGCTTAAAAAAAAGAGACAGAAAAATCTATTCTTGAAAAAGTAGCCTTAACATCCATCGAATATGCTTTTGTATTAGACGTAGTCACCTCGAAGGTCTACGGCTCTTTTGCCAGTTAATGGCGGGGTACTTGAAGCGGCTGAATGCAGAGCCTTTTCGAATCGAACCACTGAACAAAGTGAACACAGAGCCAAGAAAGATGCCTGCGATGTTCAACCTTCACAAAGCTTTAACAGATACTCATTTCCGGGAAATCAAGGTTACACGCACACCAGCACGAGTACAAACGGACACAACATGTCCTAGCACCCATCTTGAAATAACTGTGATTAAAATCATGATACAGGCGGTTAACCTCGAGCGGCTTCTTCAAATGGGAGTTGGTTCATTCATTAACTAAATAGATCTAATGTCCATATCAGCTTCTAAATGTCGAACCGCTCTATATATATATATATATATATATATATATATAACAAGCTAAGTTTATAGTAGACCTATTGGGTTGACGTTTCATGAATAACAATCAATAAAATACATCAGGAAGACGCAAGAAAGACACTCTTCCGGATGGACAGCAAAACAGTTAACAGACCTGTTCATGACATATAGGGACAGCGGCACATGATTTCCTATTTTAGCCAACTATCACATAGGTCAGTTTTTTACTATTTCGGCTACACTATTATATGCTAATTTGCTTGTTTATGTGCTGTGTGTTTTCGGTATGACTGTTGTTGTTGTTGTCGTCGTCGTCGTCGTCGTCGTTCTTAGGCACTCGATATACCCATCAATGGGAGCACCGTCTCTTAGGCCGTACGGGCTGAGCGCAGGATTTGGAGCGGGTCTGGGGTCCCTCGGCCGAACGCTGCTCCCTCCTCCGCCGGGACCCCCTGGTCATCCCTCAGTTCCGCAGGGACTTCACCATCATCCTGCTTTATCGCCCCATCATTCGCATCATACTAGCCCGTTTTCGCCCACGCCCGCTGGGCTGCAAAACCGACCTGATCTCACCGCTCTCACCGAATCCGGCAGGTAAGAAATTGTGACACGGTTATTCCATTAGTATTTAGGCGCTATTAGTGCCTAAAATATAAATAGTCAAATGTATGTTTCGTAACTTTAGCTAGTTTCGAAAATATCAGTTGTTTATATGCTCGCGTATGCGTCCTGAAGACATGCGAAGCGAAGGAATGCGATGAATGGCTTAAGTATCATCAAGTATGATAAAAGGCCGCGAGACTGCAGAATGTTTACGATTTGTAGATGGGCCAATCTAACGTATGAAGGAACAAATAACAGGCCACGGAATAATCCACTTGAGCGTATCTGCCTAGTTAGGAAATGTGAGTATTCACGAGTGTCGCCATTTAGAGTGCGCAGCCCTAGCGCAGCTACGTATATAGTAAATAAGAACAAACAAAGGAGAGCCTACATCTATAATTAGATGTGGCACTAATGCATTGAAGCAGCAAATATATTCTCATCGTTCACTGACGCACGGCCACAGCCCTATTTCTAAAAAGCGTAACAAGCGACAAAATAAAAAAAAAAAGAGATAAGCTTTTACATAGTACGCATGTTATGCAGACAGTAATATTAATAGAAACCGATTAACTTGTACCAGTGGCGCATAGTCCATGAAGCCTCGAGTTGCTAGCAGCAGCTGGGTGGTGATCATACTGAAAACTGACGTGGACTGCAAATTGACGGGATGAGAAAGGGGGAACAGCATGGCCTGATGATCCAACGGTATCACAGCTCCATGTACACAACAATAACAAACGACACATCAGGATACCGGTCGGGACAGGACCGTAGGGATATGGGTCGATGCTTTCGGCTATCCACGAATGCCATCGCGCTGCGGCCGCCCGTGCTAATGATAGTTGCTGAGGGTTTCTATTAGGGGCCATTGCTCGTCATAAGCCGAACGTATCTGTGTGAAGCTGTCAAGAAAACAGCTTCGTACGTAAGGCGTTCACACATCATCGCTACGGCCGTCGCGACTGGCCGCGCGGCGCTGATACAATGCTATAGGCGCTATTGCGTTGGACGCTAATACCGTTCACTTTACGTCCGTCTGTTACTACTGTGCCCGGTTGGCTGAAGATGCAACTGTTGCCGCTGTTCTGTTTGTGATTAGTTCGCTTATATTTTCGTTGCGACTGTCGTTGGTCGTTGATCTGTCTGGCGGTGACTGCCACGGATAGCAGCTCAGTAGCGACTCGATATCCCCCGTGTTGTTTGAAGCAGGCATCGCGAAGCTCAACATAGTTTTTATTTATTTACGGCTACAAGAGCAGCGGCAGAGGCAGCAGATAAAGGATAAAAATGGCGTACGCTTACGAATCAGCCAACACAGGCCGAATGCGCTGCGCACGCGAAAAATCCCAAGTACACGATACGACGGGACGCAATTCGACGACGAAGAGTGTACAAATTATGCAAATATCACCAACGTATTACTATTTATATATTTCAATAATAACGAAAATAATAAATATTATTAGTATTATCAATTAACAGAAATGGGTAGATTAGATCAACGACTAATAAAAGAAAACTTGAAACTAGTCCCGTTTGCTACTCGTTGGACCGTTCCTCGATCGATCTATTCGGGTGGAACGAAGACATACGTAGATGTTGTTTGGCCGCTGCTGCCCCGATGGGCGAGCTGATGACGGCGATTGACCAAGCGTGACGGAACGCTGCGTTTGATGCTACTGCAACTCCGATCCATCGAAGATCATTTGAGATGGTACATCCGCTTGTATTTTTGTCACATTCGCTGAAATGTCATGTAAAATATGACTAGCAGGTTGGCTAGAAGTTAACTCATCAGTTTTTTAAACATTCGTCTTGGGTCCATATGGCCTATTAAAACAAATCCTACATGCACGCTAGCTGATAGTGGCCCAGCTGCCCCTCTTCGTCGCCAAATCTTAAACGATTGTCCTATGCTGTCCTGCCCTATAAATTGCAGTATACAGAATGCTCGGCGGCACTCTGTGCTGTAGGCTGCAAGAGAGTGACGTACTGAAGTTCAACAAGGGCACTGATTTTCCTTTGGCGAGAAGAGCATTCGCTTCAAAAGGAGGACGCTATCAGCATATAGACATAGTGCGGTTACACATTGACGCTATTTGTACACAAAACGTTTCCGATTCTATGAACTGTCATTAACTCAAGTTTGGCCTAACACTAGGAACTCGTACTGAAGGCCAGTAAGACTAACTCGAACCGATTTAGTATATGTTTGCTCCGAATAGTCAAGTATTCGAAATAATGTAAGTGAGTTGGTATAAATTTACACGGTCTGGTAAAGCCAGCTTATAAAATGTTCTCTACTCTGTTTGTGTGTTGTGATTGGCTTCCTTTCAATCTACTCTAACTGATAATTTATCAGTTCTTCCCTGGAACAGCCCCAAGCCCAGCAAACAACCGCTCTGGGTTCACACGAGCCAGACGGAGGGTAAGCAGGCCGCCTAAAAAAGGCCGACACTCATAGGCATTTAATTCACTTCCGAGCGCATGCCGCCGAATGCTAGATTTTGCAATCAACACCAAGTGGAACCTCCTGATTGGTATTTTTACTGTTATTACGTTACAATACATCCGCTCATTTTCTGTTTTTTTTCCCAATTGGTTGCTTGATGATTTGAGCAGGCGATCACCTAACTGGCAGCATTATTTTTTCTTGGTTATCTTCAACGAGGATGTCTGAATGCTACGAGGTTACGTTAATTCATACTTATTCTACATGCGCTCTCATTTTTGTCGTGACAGCTTTGTTTTGATAAGCTAACCTACGAAATACGCTACGATACAAAAAAAATCACTCGCATTTAATAATATGCCGCGATCAGTGTTTATAGCAGGTATGTCGACGAGTTCTCGTTTCATTACTCCCTCATTGTGCCTGAACATCCCTTACATGACCTGCTGAAGCAACTATGAAGCTAATCCTGGACCTTCTACAAACGAACGCATATACATTTATCCGCTAAAAAAAAGTTCAGTTTTAACAATCTGCTTCATCATTCGTTTCGACAGACGAATGGCGGCCATGTACTCAAGTCAGCTGGAAGCACAATCTCTTCCTACTGTGGTTGGCAATGCACCGATCGTGTCCGTCACCCCCACGTCCCCACCACGACGACCCACAGCAACGAGTGCAGGAGCTATTGGCAGTAGTGGGGTTGCAGGCGCGGGTCAGCAGACGATTTCCTCTGTCAGCCAGCAGAGCAGTTTGGGGGGTGTCAACAACAACCCAGATGGAGATGGCCATGGCGGCGCCGGGACCAATGGTGCCACGACTGTCGACAAGAAGTCCTCGAAGCCGCCAGCGCATGTCAAAAAGCCGCTCAACGCGTTCATGCTCT
Organism: Varroa jacobsoni; assembly: GCF_002532875.2. Taxonomy (NCBI): domain Eukaryota; kingdom Metazoa; phylum Arthropoda; class Arachnida; order Mesostigmata; family Varroidae; genus Varroa; species Varroa jacobsoni. The sequence goes on along the minus strand of NW_019214047.1, from coordinate 81,262 downwards.
ATATGAAAGAAATGAGGTATACTTTCGAATGCTAGAGGCTATAAATGTCTTTCCGCTTTAGGCTCTCGTTCAGCTTCGCATCGTACAGTGTAGCGTAACTTACAGACGAAACCTTGCACCAACCCCCCTCAGTAGTAGAACGTCACTGGAACGCTGAACTAGCGCATTTAAACCTGAGTGTGCTTTGTCCTTTTCGCCTTCTTGATCTGCTTATGAAACTTTTCAGAGCCAAGGTGGTGGCCGAATGTACGTTAAAAGAGAGCGCTGCAATCAATCAGATTCTGGGTAAACGGTGGCACAATTTGTCACGAGAGGAGCAGTCCAGATACTACGAGATGGCGCGAAGGGAACGTCAACTGCACATGCAGATGTATCCCGGCTGGACTGCGCGTGACAACTATGCCCTCAACACCAAGAAAAAGAAGAGGAAGAAGGAGCGAATCCTCGATGCAGGTAAATATCACACACAATGACACCCACCCAGACAAACAGGAAGAAAGCAGCCAAACTAGTAACTTAAACTGTGGAAAAAGACACCTGTACCCGATGAGGTCTCTGTCTTACATTTGTGCTGCTGTTATTACTAGCATTATCGTCTGTTTATGAATATGTTAAAAAAAAATAGGCAGGAAAAACACAGGACAAATGTCCGCTGAGTCGTGGTATAACGTGTCGCATTTTTTTTTTCGGTTCATCTTAGCTTTGGTGGCTTCGCTCCTCTTTCGATGCCCTAATTTTTGTCTTTCCTTTTCTCTCTCTCTCTCTCTCTCTCTCTCTCTCTCTTTCACCATTTATTGCCGATAGAATTCCCACGCGTCTACTTCGATCGATCACTACTAATACCACCCGCTGGTATGAGTATATACCTGTCTGTGTAATTGGTACCTTAGGTTCTATGAATTGCTTCAGCGATGATGATATACTTAACTGCTTTGCAAAGCAACTGCAGTTAACTGCAACGGACAAGTTCAGCTTCTTAGTAGCGCGATAGGCGAGAGATTCTTTTCACCTGGCAGATGACATCCAAACGACAAGAACAAAGACCAACTTCCAAAAATAGAGAAAGCTACAGCAAACGTTTACAATCGCATAATGCAATGCATTCCATATATGACGAACATACAGATACGAATGAACCGTCTTCATGACTGAACAGATACAAGGACCAAACATAAAAGCAAATACGCCAGGAATGTAGGTAGTTGCGCCGGGAGTCTAAAACAGTGTGTCAGGGGCAAGGGGGGATGGGGTAATGAATCGGATTGTCGGTTTCCCTCTCAGCACAACACGGCACGGTCGATCGAATTGATAAACTGGTGTGACAAGAGCTGCAGTTAATGAAACCAACAGATGCACGCACGTACGTACATACATACCTCCCTCCAATATGAATGAAGACTTCTAGTGTTTTGGAAGTGAATGCTCGCAGTTATCTGTGAATTGTTTTTGATGAAAACGTTTAAGGCAACAAAAGGAGAGAAAAAAAAAAGAGGCAAAACAAGCCACAGGAAAAGTCAGATAAATAAGCATACAAGAGAGAAAAACAGACAGACGGAAAAGCTCGTGTGGCAGCTTAACAAATGGCTGCGCCAAACGCTTTCAGAATTTCGGTCTGACGTAGCATGCGGCCAGCTACCTATATTCCATCAGTTCACCACCACTACTTCCGAAGAAAGGGATCAGGGAGCACGCCTCGCGGCTGGCACCACACTGCCACTGCCGGCTGATGGCCAACAGCTCTATCAACTCAATGAACTCAGTCATAATTTCAAAAAGCAGAGACTTCTTAACATGAACAGTAAGTTGGTAGCGAATTGACGAGTTCGTATTGGTGAACTCGGACGCAAAAAACAAATTAAAATACTTTGTCGCTTGCCTCCTCGCTTTCAACAGCGCACCTTGACTTTAAATCGATCGTAATTGTAATGATGATGATAATAGTAATAATAATAGTAATAATAATAATGATAATAATAATAATAATAATAATAGTTATAATAATGAACTATAGTTATAGCAGTTCCATTATAAAATTAACAAGATTACTCGTTCTGTGCGTTACTTCGGGATGTCCCCAGTTGTTGGGCACCCTTGTCGCCTCGATCACTTTTTTGTATACGTTTTATGTAAATATAATATGTGCGGTTAAATTCTAAGTCTCACTTACTTCCTAGTCCCGATTCCCTGTATGTCGTATAAGTACACGTTATACCAGTTTTTAAGTTTTATGCATCATCCGGTTGGTGTCGAAGCTGCCTACTAAGCTAGTAATGGCCGAAGATGATTTCACCTTGATTAGTTTAAGATGACCATTGGTGTTCACGAGGTAACGCAACTAAACACTTCAAGGAATATCACTATAGGAAATGTTTCACATATATATGTTTCGGCCTAGCCAAAGTGATGTCGTTTCGTATTCATCGAGTGATTGTCTGTATACCCAAATACAGAGTGTATCATCCGTGCTCCAAAACAGGCTTGCGGTAACAGTCATGGCGGTCATGACTAAATGAAAAAAATATTGGGTTTGGGTTGGACTAGAACTTTCTAAGGTCCGACCTTAAGGTACCCTATCGGTATTACCAAGGTTTGTATTCTCATTCGCCTTTATCCTCATTAGATAATACAACATTGGCACTCTTGTGGTAACTACCAGACCCAACAATAGGTCTACACGAACAGCCTGAACGCATTCGAGGATCCGGGCTAAGTAACTCTGCAAAAAAATAGACTCCCTTCGTATTGGTATGCATACTCAATGGGACGATTCCTACAACACGATCTATCACACAACTGAATTGTTCATTCCGCACCGCTTGTTGCCTTCTGCGACAAGAAGCTCCTCTAAGCAGATTGCGTTACCCTTGAACACCTCGTGTCAGAGTGCATACACAATTAACGTAACAGTCGATAATACCTAAGTACATGATCAGACTTGATAAAGTATGGATACGATACGATACGATGGTGTTGCTAATTACACATTGTTGTTGTTGTGGCTGTAGACTTCACTTCGACCCCACGTTCTTATATTCTCCCGTCGCAACAAGAGGAATATAAGCTAGTAGTTGGTCCCGTTCTCCCATTTGAGTTGAAACCGTTTGCCACCCGAGTGAATATTCTGCATTAGGTTTATTGATACATTTTCGGTAGTTCCATGAAACATCATAAATGCCGCTCAGTGCCCTCTTGACCCTTTTAACTTTCGGCTATTATCTAACGGAGAAGGATATTTATTCACTGTTGCCGTTCTGTCCTCACACATGCTGCTCTAAAGGGAGTGTTCAGGTGGTACCGAATAGTACCGCTCCGCGCCACAAGTAAGTACCACGAAAAAATGAGTAAACAACAACAACAACAACGATGACGACGACAACAACAACAGCAACAGCAGCAGAAAAAGAACACTGGCTTTGCCAATAACCTCAGCGTTGTAATTGCGTTGTAATTGGCCTCGTAAACTCCATTCCTCTTGTTGCAGTCCATTGCTGAGGAGCTACAACTTAGACAGCTTCTGCTCTGTTCCAACGTTTTGCTATGTTTCCTGTTTGTTCCATGCTCCTTCGCTGTGTTGAGTTCAGCTTGTGTTTGGTTATACATTTTGTTACCGTTATGTAAATACTAAACCACATTAACATATTTTACACATGTGTGAATAGTACAGAGAGAATTTCGGAAAAACCACTTCAATATGGCGGAAATCAACGATCGACCTTCTACAGTGTTGTTCTAATGAAGAACGTTGCTTTGTTTTTCTATGGTGATTTTCTATTACAGACGTGAACAACAGCGCCAAGAAATGCCGGGCGAGATATGGCCTCGACAAGCAGAACAACTGGTGCAAACCATGTAGGCGGAAAAAGAAATGCATCCGTTACCGCGAATCGAAACACGATAATCCGGGTTCAAATGCTCCTTCATCGACCGGAGGACCCGGGTCTAACCAACCCGAGCCAGGCGATCTCGACATTGATGCGATGGAGGACGCATCAGATGCCGATAGCGACGACGAGGATGAGCCCAATGCGTTATCTTCGGTAGAGGCGCCAACGCCACCGGACAGCCTTCGCATGCACCCCAGCCCGGGAGCGCAGTCCTTATGCACCGACGATGAACCTTTACCCTCTCCCCTGCTGGGCATGCCACCTTCACCAAGGCTGCCCTTACATCCCGTGCCCTCACTCGGCCTTCCATTACCGGGATTGGGTTTGCCAAACTTGCAGGGCATAGGACAACAAGCGGTTCCAAGTCTACCTGTGTCGTACAAGCATCATCCCTTGAGCATACACCAGCTGACAAGTCAAACAGGTGTGGGCCATACGCAGGGTGAATGTAAACGCGAGCCGCAGGAAAGTTTACCTATGCTAGGTGTCGAAAGTATCCTTACGCCGCCATCTGCCGATACGCCGCATCTTCTCACGGTCACTTAAATGAATCTGGACCTAATTTTAGGCCGAAACGAAGCGATGTATAATAAATGCGATTAGCGGTATACGTTATATGGGACACAGCACCTAAGAATGAACGCCGAAAAAGCGTGACGGTAAGCCTTTTCTTAGGACTAGGCTTTGTCGGCGCTATCTTGCGCTGTGCTGCTGTATTAAACGTTGCTGGTCAAGCGTCACAGCATGTCTCTGGCAAACTCTATGGCCCCTACTTGTCATTCAGCTTCACCTTTGCTACGGTAATTGTCTAAAGCGAAGAAGCTAATTAAATCTACGAAAACAACACATGGAGGCACACATGCTTGCAACATGCTACCCTTAAGGAATTTTCGGAAAAACCAGAAAAAGTATGCAACAGGGGGTCAAAGAACCCCTCGAATCAGCTTCTATTCTAATTATTTTTATTATTACTATTATTTGCGGCCGGGTGTACATATTGAAGAAAGAAGCATTAGTTAGGGCAAATTGTACATACGACACTGTACATACACACTACAAAAATGATATATATATATATATATATATATACATATATATAACACTTCTGCATATCGTAAAGTAATAAAAAACGATAATGTCAATTGTGTGCCATCACCGAGTAGTTCCTATGATCGATCAGAATTTGTAATCCTGCCATCGTGCTTCTCCAGACGCTGCAAGTAGAGGGCAATTTATGAGCAATAAGCCCCACCTTGAGCCAGTACAGGAGATCAATCAGTTTGCCTCTATATGTGGATTTTGTTTCTTGCAATCAATAACCGTATTGGTGTTATTGGCTAAGTTGAATGGTTGCCTCGCGATTGAATCGAAAGAGCA
>NW_019214047.1:0-75901 GCF_002532875.2 Varroa jacobsoni | reverse complement strand
ATGTGTGTGTGTGTGTGAGAATAAGTAAATTCGAGAAAATTTGCCGTCTTCTATCCGCCTCCTTCATCCCACCCCTAAAGCGTTACCTGCCTTTATCAATGTAAATACGACTAAGTTGAATGTAAAAGAGGATAGAGACCGATGAGGGGGGGGGGGGAGCGGGGGTAACAATTGTACTGAAGCAAAGTGCAGATGATTAGTGGCAACAGAGATTTATTCGATTTGGAGTATCTTTGAACAGGGTTCGATCAGTCTGCAGAAAAAAGAGTTCAGAGAAGACAACCTTTACCGATCATGTGCAATTTTGTCACGGAGGTAAACAAACGGATAGCGAGTAAACATCACAAACATAAGTAGCACCCAGCCAAACTTAACCTGATAATTATTCCTAATAACATCAACAACGATAGTTTTATTACAAAAGTTGTTCATAGTCATTAAACGCTGAGAAGCCAAATAGTGCGAAAAAAGCTACCTATGGAGAAAGATTTGACGCGTATTCGTAACATAAACAGGCCGGCTAATTAGCGAGCAGAAAATCAAAATTGTACGTGCGTACTAATTCGAAAACTCAGTGCCGTTATAAACAGAAAAAGCAGAAATTCGCAATAGGAACTGGCTAGGTCCACAATTTTACAGATACGCAAATGCGGTCGAGTGAGTCGCCATAGCGATGGCAGTAAAAAAAAGTCAGGGGAAAAGCCAAGGAAGGGAAAATTAGCAAGAGCTACGTTAACTTACGCATTATGGCTGAGACGTTTCGAGTGCTGAAAAACACTGGGAGCGGTGCATGAAAGTAACGTTGAGGACGATCATCCTGATCACAGACGGCTGATAATTTTGCGAATACTGGTGATGATATTGACAATGCAATCTAAAGAAATGTTTCAAATTTAAATTATATACGCTAAAGATGTATACACGCAGACACTGATTGAAGCGGTTAAAGGAACATATCAATATGAAGTAGTCACAAAATGGTCTCACACTTGTTTCCACTTGTACTCGTTACGATTAATCAAAAAGTCGAAACGAAAACGATTACGAAACCTAATTACGAAGAGGAAGGACGTCTGGAATAACGAGAGCGATGATTGTCACCAATATGCATAGATAAGGTAGGCGAGATTCTATTTTATTCTCTTTATATAGGTGTTTACCCTGTCATTGAAGTTTGATGGCAATTGAAGATCGGGGAATTGGGTATCGAACGAGAATAATTTAACCGCTATGACCAGATAGTTGGTCCGATATCGTCATTGTTTGAGACGGCGTTAAGGGCAGAGAGCTACCATGAACAGCAATATATATATATAGCTACTACGAATTAGATATTACTGTAACAGTAACAAAGGCGGCATAGTCATTCACGAACATATGAAAGGATTCGAAACCCCTCGAAACTGTTAAATATCGTCATTATGTACGTTTGCCCCTATCTGTCTGTGAATTAGAAGTTCCTTCAACTTAATCTGTTACAATAATCTCATTATGCGACGTCGATGTGGTGTTCGTCGCCACTCCATTGCAGTAATCATTTTAGCTGTTACCAACTTCTTCGAGAATCTGTTGATTTGTAAAAGGCCTTCGACTACTCCTTGCCGTAATCCTACATCGTGCCAAATCGGCCGACAAAACACTTGTTAGTTTCTAGTTTCTTTTTTGTTAGAATGGACGGCGTACTGTTCAATCTATAGAGCCATCAGCAATCAGGGCATGACGCAATATAACTGTGAACTGCATTGACGAGCGGACATTGGAAAGGGGGTAGATAGTTTTTTTACTAAAACTTCGCCGTAGCATTCAGTTTGAATTTAGAGGGAAGTGTTAATGCGACCATGGTGGTCGCAAGCATTTACGAGGTAAACATGTGTGGTTAATTTAGTAGAGATTATGCGTCTACATTCGTTTGTCTAGTAAATAGGATAAACGAAACTAAAATAACATGAGAGATGTTACAAGTTCAGTAGTGCAATCTGTCCCGAATGGCCCCACCCGATCCCTCGCAGTTTCCGCCTCTTGCAGAAGACGAAAAATGAAACAATAGAAGTATTGCCTAGGACAGGCCGAAAATGAGAAAATAATACAAATATATAAATATAGATATAAATAGAGTATATGTAACGTGTAATGGTATTATAATAGAAATCGAATTGAGAGAGAGCGAAAGGAAAGAAGAGAGAGCTATCACAGTGACGTAGACATTGTTAGAAGCATTTCGAATGAAGTTGCGACTTAAAAGCTGAGACGAATTCAGATGCGTGACCAGAAGAAAATGAACAACGGAACAATGATGAGAACAAAAAAACACTAGAAAAATAAAACTCAATACAAATATGTACAGTCCATCTCTTCGAAGTTGTGCTTTTGTTGTCATTTATGTAGCTCCATGACTGCTAAAAGTATAGGGGAAAAATTTTCTCTGACCTAGATGCTCGTGTCTGTCGGTGTGCTACTTTTCTGATAAGTCAAGCAAAGCCATAGGAATATCTCAATAGAAAATATACACTGAATTAAAAAGGCAATTTTTTATATAAGATTTATAAAATTACACAAAAACACTCCAATCAGGATCTTCTTCATTTAATTGTTTTTTGCGACATCTCCGCTGGACCATTCACAAGGAAAAGTTTAGCATTTTTTTCGAATGTCTTTAAGTACCTACCTGTCTACGTGATAGGGAAAGCTGTTCCGAAGCTAGCGCTGAGCACAAAGTAGCCTTCTAAATAGTTTTTAAAAGTCTAAGTTTTACCTTCAGTACTGCCGTTAAGTATTGCTTTGTGAACTTAGAACAACAATTATATGCATACGCTTATTTGTTCCCGATTAATCTTGCAGGAAATGCTCTATTAAGCATTGAAGCTATGGATAGTTTTCCGATTAACCACTTGTACGCATTTACGAGGAGAGTTCTTTTGTGCCATTTGGGATCCCATCTTCCCACGGATAAGGTGTAGTTCTTAACTGGAAATTAATAGAAGTTTGATTTGCTTGAGAACCTTCTTCTACGTCCCACCCCACGTAACAAAAGAATTACGCAGTGGATATTCCACAAATGAGCGACGAGCGTGCAATCCACTGCTCGTAGGCATATGAATGAGGCTTGCAGCCCGTTCCAGGGCGCGGGGAGGGGGCAGTCACACTGTTTTTGTTTTGGCCTTATGTTTCGTTATAGCGTTAACTTATCGTCTATTGTCGGAGAATATTAACAGTGGTTCACCGCTATTTTTTACAGCATTTTTTTTTGGAAAAATATAGGACGCTCCACTTACCTTCGCGTACACTACCCAATATCAACTATTTTTCATAGTATAATAGCATATGTTATTGAACGGTTAAATGACAGATATATTAATTAAAATTATTCAATGGAACGATTAAAGATAAAAATCCGTAACTATTGTAATATAACATATAATGAACATAACATTTCATCAAGATTAAATCCTATCTAATTGTTAGGCTTATTATGGGCAAAAATATATAAATAACAAGATCTGTGTCATACGATTAATATATCGCCAGGCATGTAAATGATTTTACGTGACTGGGTTGTGCACTAGAGTGTATGTGGCTATAGTGGCCTCAGTCAGCGAAACGGTCGTAGTGAGATTTCAACAAATATTTCAGATGCTGAATGATCTCAGACATTTATCGAATGTTTTAAAAGGAATAATAAAGCCTTCCGATCTCGAATAACCGCAAAAAGAGAGTGGACTAACAGGTTCGAGCTCAGCAAAGCGACGTGTATTCACCTAAGTAGAGAACTTCGTCGACCCTTGTCAGACGGTAGTGTCAAAAAACGAAAGTTCCAAACATCGCCATGTAAAAAAACTGCGAACTTAGCATTGATATCATAGAATGTATTATTTTTTTTTAAATTGAACACGTCAGGGTATTGCTATAATAGTAGTGAATTAGTGTAAATCTTTGTAAATTCGAAGATAAATGGGCATCGGAAAATTATTACATCACAATTTGTTGATGTTTTTTTAAGCCCGGAGAATTATTAGCTGCTTAACCCATTAGCTGCCTAAAAGAGATAGCCAGAAACTTCGATCATTAAAAAAACAAAAAGCTTTTGTTGCATCTTATATATGGAGCACCATACACGAGCTCGCATAATCTCATTGAACTTCTACGTTTCGAGTTTTACATCCGGTATCGCCATAGGCATTCCATAAGACGGCTGACTCCTAGATTCGAACCTTGACCACTGCGTGTCCGTAAGATTAGAGGACAAACACCTTACCCACTACGCTGTCACGCTGGCACAAATGCTAATCGTGTTGTCACCAAACAACAAACCTATGTGTTTATACCTTTGTATCTATTATTGTGCGGTAAATTTTCTCCTTAAGCACGTGAACTGACTTCGTGTCGCGGGCTATCTCGAAACTTCAAGTAACATCCGTTATCATAAAGTCGTCAGCTTTGAAACAATGCGAGGGCATTCGCTTGCTTCACTTCAAAGCTAATTAAGTAGAATTGATACTGGCTAGACGCAAAACATGAACGAAAAAGACAGTCGAGTAAACGATTGAATTATCTCGAAAAGCAACTCTTTCAGTAAGTGAGCTAAGATGAAACGAACGTTCCAGAGGATCTCAGCAACTTCGTTCTCATAATGAGATACTTCCATTTCGATGAACCGAAGGCGATTTTAGTTAACAATGTTAGTCAAGTTACAAAACAGTTCAAGACAACGTGACTAACGCCGCTGGCTTGAGGAAATCAGCATTGTAATGTATTCTTGGCATAAAAACAAATACTAATAGGATGTAAATCTTCCATCGTGTGTCGTGTTCCCGAAAAACCCAAGCAATCTACCTCACTATTATTTATTTTAATAAAATGTAATCCAAGCTATTTAACGCTCTTTTCTTCTTGTGAGTGGTTGATTTCTTAATAGGTAAACAATCTCATGGAGCTACAGTTTGATTGAAATGACAGTTGGCGCCGAAATGATGGTAAAGACTATTTTCGCGCCACGAATGCATCTGGGACGTTTTCCGATATCAACTAACTAAATTGACACCTCAGGCTGAGAGATAACCGCTAATCAATGATAGCTTGGCGATTAACAGGGCACAAATCTAGCAGACCCAATGATGGAGTTCAGTCCCCTAGAATCTCAGTTACTAACACCTCGAACCAAATCGGATAGAAAACAGTAATGGTTGACGATGACCCTCATCGATGCTGTGGCCGGGAGACATCTTGCTCCGGGGACTGCCCGTAGAGAAAGCCGCTGAATTAAAGGTAAGCTACCCAATGAGCAGCTAAAACCCTCAGTTCATGGACACACACAGTTTAAGGGACGCGCCAGGAACAACAAAACTAAACATATATACTATGTACCTTCCCCTCCGAGGGCAGCACACTGTCTAAAGCCAATCCATGTATTTAATAGGCAGATAAATCACGTGAGATAAAAATCAGATGCTCCCTTTCTGGCTATATGGCTTGCATTATTTAATAGTAGTATCCAAACGCATGAGTTGAAAATGCTTATTTGTCTAGCAATCAGCTTAGGCAAGTTTAACAAATCCGTATTCGGGATTGAAGCAACCCTACCGTTTTGCCAAACAGAAGTGTATGGCTTTTGAAGAACCAATTGATTTAAAGAACGAAGCTGAATATGGGGTCAAGGTTTTGTGCTCCTCTTCGCATATGTAGGAACGCGGGGTGTTCATTTAAAACTCGACCCAGATCTGGCAACGTTTGAGGTTCCACTTACGATGAGTTGTTCTATCAACATACTCTCCTCTGTATCTGATACAATTTCCCATAATGAACCCACATTTAAACAAATCGTTCTACTTAGATTAAAAAAGAAATAACGACCTGTTTAACCGAACCGGAGATGAGCCAGTTACAAGACACTACGATGTATAGACACCGCTACAGAACCATTGCAAATAGGAGATTCCTCACGGCCGTTATGGATGTCTAAACGACGCTTTGTCCAGCTAACATATTATGTACATTTAAGTTCAGAAGCTAGTGAAGAGTCGTTTCTCAAAAGCAAAAAATATAACTTTGTAGGGAGCGTTTATTGACATTTTTTATAGGACGACCTTGTTTCATGGTGGATAGGGAGAAGATAGATGAACGACGTAGATCATGTAGAGGCAAAGAAGTCAAATCCAAGTAATATACCTGTTAGAAATTTAGCTTAATTAGCCCAATTCAGACCGTTAAAATTCATTAGACTGGTAGAAGTAACTTTTAGTTTGATCCCGATAAGCGTAGTAAAGCAGTGTTTACTGTCTTAGTCATATGGCTGCCATCGAACCCCAATATATTTTCGCGTGCATGCGAAAAAATGCCTCATAACACGGTCACTAGCGATTAATTGCTGTAACTTAGCTACCTTCCTCTCCTTTTCTCATTGAAATACATCTTAGAGCTTTTAGCCAGCAGGTTTCGATTGAACTTACTTAATTGCCAACGCTATCACTGTAGTTACAAAGAGACCTTCGACATCCACATAGTGATTCCTTTTTTTTAAAGACTTTTTTTTCGTCTTACACGGTCGTTACAATCATTCTTGGTAAGCTCTATAACTGATCTAGTAAATCATTGGCCGGATCTAGACTTCGCTGAAATCATGCGTTTAGCGATGTACAAGTCTATGGTGGACTCACCTACCGTTGTACGTTTATGAAATAATTTCCACATAGTATATAGGCTATCCATTGCCAGTCATCGTCTGTATATGAGTTCGGCATCGGCAGTTATATATAGTAATATCAGATCTGAAGAGAGTTCTCGTGCTTTAGCACATGAGCCATCGTGTACAACCCATTTCAGATATATATACTTGTAATGTTTCAATATTTATTAACTACAGGTAAATATGTTTATCAAGACGACATTAGCTCAGAATAACCTACAAGCGACGATATCAGCATTCAGTAATCATTATTTTCGATTAAGCTGCTTTTTTGAAACCAGCTCGAACCTTAAGGCTCCCTTGAAAAGAGACCGTGGAAGCGTCCACGAGTAGATACATCTATCCCAATTAAAATTGTATTTTAAATCAAATTCATGAGCTATGTAGATGTCAGATGGGACTTCGTTTCGTTAGCACAAAATTCGTATACGGAAAATAAACTGGAATAAAGATCGTATGAGAGACGAAGCACGGCTTGTCCAATCATTGGCTATCACAAGTCACCCAATAGTCCTGCGTCTCTCGGCAACTATATTCTCAATAATACTGAACAACGTTTCTGTAAATGGCTGTCTCGGAAACACGACGAAAACTAATATATACGCTACATGATTATAATAATTTTGTCATTTATATACCAATTTGTAGGTATATTGTATTCAGATTAAACTGTTCAAATTATGCCACCTTGTTTTCTGCAGCCGAAGCACAAGTAGTGAATTGGCGCCCTGTTTTTTTGCTCGTAGACCGAATTGTGTTCACTATCGCCCTTCCCTCCATCACATCTATGCATCGTTGCTCTGTGTAGACAACGTTATTGTTGTTGGCATTGTTATCGTTGCGTTTTTTGATACTGAACATATTCTGTGTTGATTGATCGCATTTATTTCAACCATCAACGCTTCGTGTCATGGTCTGCATCGGCGACCTCAGCAATAGACAAACCGAAGTGACGTCGAAGATGGTAACTATATTATTAACAGCGTATTCGCTGGGTCTGTTTCCTTTTTTTCTATATAGGTTTGTACAGTCCTGCTGCTGTTGCTTCTTCTTTTCTTCCCAGTGGCTCCCGGCGCGACTGCCGGTGTCGCGTTGCCTCGCTGCCGCGTAATGTCCCTTAGCTTGAATTTGCTCTCTGCTGTCGTCTCTTACAACAGTGGACCTCTCCCAGCGACAGGTCCAGCTCAAGAGTTGATGGCAGCCTCCTCTGTCCTGAACAGTCCCGACACGCACTCGGCGTTGTCGCCTTGAGAGTACGCCAACAGCAATAGCAGCAGTAGCAGTCAAGCGTTTGGTAGTAGCGGCTTCGATAAAGGTACTTAGTCTTAAAGCGGGCAGGACGGTTCACCGTTCGAAGGGAACCGACAGCCTAAGTCCCTTCAATCGAAATCAGTGGTCGTTTTGTAGGCGACGAACTCTGCTGCAGGACTAGCGCCGTTCTAGCGTTCGCTTGCAAACTTGGGCCGGTTCCCTAATTACGCGCCACAATAAGTACTATCATCGAAAATAAATAGCAAGACCTGTACTATTTGCCTGCCATTTGTTGACACTATTGTTTTCCCGAATGTATCGCAGTACAGTGCCGACGCCACTGCATCGAGCGAGAGCTGAACTTTTAAATTGTGCAATGAGCGTCTACAAGTGTAAAACAAGAATAACAGGCGCCTGAGTTCTTGAAAAAAGATTTCTAAAGTAGAAATCCTGTATACACGGGAAATAGCAAGCTGATTACAAGATGAATGAAGCGAACTTGGTGTGATTCGTAATGTGGCCTGCTTAAAGATAGGATTCATTACTACGAATAGAAAAGTGTGATATCTAATCTAAAGATTCCCTAAATGCAGCAGTAGCAAAGTCACCAGGTAAGCGTGCTTGCAACAACGACAAAGGTAATAGAGAAAGACTTCCTTTTTTAAAAAAAATTGTCTCAGTAATTATTTGCAGCCGACGTCGCTTGACGCTGCTTACCGGTTTTATGATTTGCTGGTCATCAGCGTCAATAGTGTGCTGCACTGAAATACGTACCATGGTACTTTTACGTGTCTGTGAAGATGCAATTTTAAGGGCAACCGCTACATTAATGGTTTCTGTATTCCAAGACATGATCACCTAGATTTGGTGCTTGGGTAAAACGCGATGCTCTAGGGTAACTTATTTCTCGATAAACATTGATCAGTATCAAAACTGCAGGGAGATGGGGCAGTAGGGTTCAGTGTTGAAGCATCTTTGACAACGGAACCATGGCATCATGCTTACTGATACGTTAACTCTAAATTACCGAAATATCTCCACTGAGAAGGCGAGACATAGCATGCATGCAAGCAAGGAGGAGTAAAATCAATTATGGAAGAATAATTTAGTTTATTATTTAGGGGTAAAGTTTTGCTTTTCCATTTGGTGAGATAGCGATCTGGGTTTAGCGAAATATGGAAACGGTCCGCTGTTGTGAAGTAACATTCTGTAGGTAAAAGTATTTACCTTTTAGATAGGCTATTTATATCACAGCAAACGCTTGAAATAGCGTCCGTTAATCATAACACGAGGATTTTGACGCCGACAAGAGTATGCTACTCTACGATGGTTCAATCTAGCAAGTTGGCAAAAAGACTGTTCTGTCTATGAAGCTCTTTTTTTAAAAGCTTTCAATTTACTAAGCATTAATTAAGACATCTTAACATAATACCATTGACCTTTATCTCGTCGGCGGTGAACACGTTTTATAACGTCAACAGACAATTGACCTAAAAACTTTCCTCTGCCAATGCACTCTAAAAAACATTGTATTAACATACACAACTGGAACTTGCGTTCACATTGCGCTGGTTCTAGTTATATTGGTACGAAAAGAAAGAGGGATACATATATCAGATATCAACTGACTCGAATTTATCAAAGGAACTTCCTGAACTGATTTATGAGACAGTAACTTATTTTTCTCTCAATTTTCTAAACAAAAACAGTATTTTTCACACGGGAAACTCACCTATCTCCTCAATGTTACTTATCACCTTTTTGACAATTTGTGAAGCATAGTCTTTAACAGCCTGCATATAGAGCAGTTATCACATCACTTTTGTGCTAGACTATACTCAGACGTTACCTTCAAGGGTTCCAGTCGAGCATAAATTATCAAACATGTAGGAAGTTGTTTCCTGTTTTTCGAGCTTCAGGGTCTCGTCCCTGAATTACGGTCTACGCGCGCAGGGTCTGAGGCTTGTGTCAAATGTGAATCGTTGTTCCTTTCCTGGTAGTGTGCGCATAAATGTTTAAAAAAAACGTAATTGACGTTCTTCTGTCGTGTTGAAAAACAGATGCTAAAAAAAGACCTTATTTAAAATGCTCAAAGGAACAATTTGAAGTACTAGCTCATTAGCTAAAGAGAAACATCGGCAGTTGTCAACTGAACAGAACTATTGAACATAGATAAACTCTTTTAAGTGTAAGTAATCACTTTATGATAAAATCAAGCTAGTGTCTCGAGCTTTGCATCGAAGTATTTTTTTTTTCTTTGTTTTTCTGTTTTGAGAGTGCTAGACGAACGTAAATAAAATCAACTTCAATGGTTACTTATTTCTTAAGCTAAACACTTGGTTACTGCAGCTGGTACTCGGCTAGACGTATCGAACTATAAGGTCTTTACATGTGTTGCAGCCTTATATGCACGAATCGAAACTTCTATGTGTTGTAACGCTGCGGGATTTTTTTCTGTATAGCTATAAGGATGCGTTTCTTTTTAAACATCCTGTAAATATTTGCGTGGCAATGAATCTAAGAACATTCGCCCAAAAGATAATCTTTTGTGCGCAACCGGAACAAATCGATATCCACTACCCGTCAAAAATATAGTGTTTGAAATGTAAGTCATTCTATGTCTTGTATACAAATAAACCCGTGTGTTCTCTCAATGTAATGGTGCAATAACGAGCTTCCAGAGCTCTTTAACCTGTGCAACGATGAAGCGATCTAAACGCTACGCATTCTTATCGTAATGGCTACTACTAGCTTTTTTACATATACACACGCACATTTTCGATTATATGTCTATGTACGACAAAATGCGGGCACAATGAGCAATGGGTTTTTTTCCAATGATCGTGCACCGGTAGAACAGATTGCGCCATTAGTACTGGGTTGGAAATCGTTAAACCGGTCACATGGCTAAGGCCTGCCCGCTGTACGCATTCGTCGTCACTGGCCGCTTCACACTGGTCCTGAGATGCCTGCTTCATTATTGTCTCTGACAGCTCGGTTCCTTCAGCTGTCGTTGGTAACCCACACAGCTAGTCCAGGTCTAGTTTTCTTCGAGTCTGGTCATTCCGGAAATGATCTCTAGCTTTGTGCGGCCTATTGAGAAGGGCAATTTACTCGACGAGAGGATCTATCCATTTAACAGTCAACGGGCATACAGGAAGATGGATAGCTAATTCTACCTGATGATGTTATGGTCGAATCCCGATATTGACACTGGCCTTTTTTTTTTTATTACTTTTATTATTGTTTTCATTACTCCTCAGCATTTGGCTTACTAAACGGCCTACCACGATTGATCTGCGAAAGATATTAGCCATTTAGAGTAAATTCATTTGATTCAAGACCCACCCATTTGATTGATTTAAAAGACCAATCTATTTGATAAGACGCCAAGTCTCTTCCGCTGGTTCTGGTTGCATGCTGAGGCATATTCTATTGTAAGGTCTGGGAGATAAATCAATAATAACTAGCAACAAGCAAGAAAAGCGGCAAGTGGAGCTAACAGGAGACTTGACGAAGTCAACATAAGTATACGGAATTAACAGGATCCTAAAAACAAGAAATTGAACAACAGAAAGCGAGTGCTTCGCTTATGATCTCCATTATCTCTTGCATGACCATCATTCATTTACTGATGTGAGAGGAACGTCACTCATTTTAGTACCGCTTAGAGAAGTATTTTATGAAAGCGCGACAAATCGGAAGGATCATCCATACATGGTCAATGTGTTATTAAACATGTTAAGCTATATTAAGGGTAATACCCAACCTTCATGGAGCCCATACTTTTGCGAAATACGTACTGATCAAACCTCATTAATCCATTAGGTTTCAACACCTCAACTTCTACATCGAGCAACATTTTTGATTTCGCAAAATAGAAATCTGCATCGAACTGCTTCCTCCAGTATCGAACTGAAATCAGCCGAGAACTTCTAGTTAGCCGTGTCTTGATAGCTACGTGATGGCTAGGTTGTAAAAATTCTTTGGGGTTCCTCCTTGTAAACAAGACGGTATAAATCTAACTTTTTTTTTCGTTCTATTTCTGTATCATTGATATATACAATGGCATTTCTGTCGTGTATGTTATCACCAGGCAGATCTACTAAATATTTAATACCTATCGTCATCTGCATATGGCGATTCAATTCAACTAACTCTCAATCTTATGGAAGGACCCGCGCACTTACTCTACGTCGAACTGAGATTATATTGAAAGCGCTAAGTTAAACGATTTTATTAATTCCTGTATCCTTTACACGGTGAAGTTAGAACATTTTTGCTTTCTACTTAATTATACTAGCCGGTGCACTGTTTAATGGGTTCTTATTTCGTGCATTTCGCTCATTAAAGTGAAGGTTTTGAATGGGGCCATTAATCGATGTGCGAATGCTGGGCATGTCTTTACCTGTTGGTACCGCATGAGAAACTTAAGTAACTTAGTTGTTATCTCCGCACTGTGCAGAAACTGCATCAATATTTCCCAAAGTATGATACAGTAAGTTAAAGGACCTCAACACAATACACTTACATTACAAACTACATTAAGGGATCGCTTTGGCAGCTTTTCAGCAAAGTTCAATAGTGCCTATCATCGAGAAAATGCTCTACCTATCATCATACCGACATTCTTGAGTAAAATCGATATTATTTTAATAATAAACTTTTGAGACACAGCCGTCAATGAATTTTTTGATACCGCCGTGTCCGCATGTGAATCCGGAATGTTCTCACGTAAAGGTTAAATCGACGACAAGCACTGAAGTTTATTTGGGTCAAAACGAACTGGCTCCGCAGGCTTCCCGCTGATTTTGTGAAACATAAGGATGCCCACATTTATTTGTGTTCAAGCGAATTGTTCGAGCTTCAAGAAAAGTCTGCTGCCTCGGCAGCTTACTGGCAATCTCAGGTTCAAGTTCGAATGATACGATGCTTTTTTCGAAAAATCATGGCTAACTTATTAACCTAGTAGTATTTGGGCTTGTATGCAAATGTATGTCTCACTTAGTTCGAACAATTCATTTCAATGTAATTCTCATTTAATTGCCAGTTTATGTAAGTTTAACTTCAACGACGGAGTTAAGTCTACACGAATCGGATAAGATATTCAGTCGAAGGTTTCAAGACGGCTTAGCAGAAGTAGACTTCTTTTCATTGAAATTAGGGCATATCGATCCCCTAAACTAAAAAATAGAGAGTGCCGGTGTAGGTCTATACGTTCGTGGTAATATCCGACCTTTTGCTAAAAAGCAGACCACCTCTTGCCAACAATTGCATCAGTCACGAGAGCTAGTTTGCAATGACTTTTTATAAAACCTAGAATACTGGACAAGCTCTAAGGCTTGACAATTGGACAGTTAAAGAAGTGACCTGATTAAGTTTCGGAATCCAATTTTGGTTCTGTTTCATCTTCCCACTATTTGTTTGTCAATATTAGACCATTCAAAAGTCCATTCCCGTCTCCATGCCGTATAACTGTACGGCAAACAGAATTTCACCCCGAGGTCAAGGTTTCAAGAATGGATGTTTCTAGTGAAAAATAACATACTTTTCATATTTACGACATTTATTCTGTCTTATTTTTTGAAAAAAGCTATCGAAGCAGCCTTGAGTATTTAGGCCAAATATGACTAGGAATTTCATAACCTAGGAAACTACTCGAACGGGTTTGCTAGGTTCAAGCATAAAATCTTGTACCTAAAGAATGTGCCCCATTTCCGTCGGAAAACTCAAACTGGTCGAAAACACTTGATTATTACCAACAAATATTAGCTCGGATGCCCCTTAGGCCAAATAAGGCTCACAAGGACATCGCGCTCGAAGTGGGGTAACACGTAGCTATGTCGGCAGGTTTTTACACAGAGCTGTTTTAAGTAACCAGATATAGTGCTTCTACGTCAATAGCAACAGAAGGAATAGCCAGCTCAGGATACGTCTAGGACACGTCTAGGATAAAGCCAAATCCCCGTCCTAAAAACACTATGATTTGACTGGAAGGACTACGAAAATTTGTATATAGACCTGTGGCACCGAGCGAACAACCCAATTCAACAGAAAGGATATAATAAACGCGGCAAAAGTATTCATTTCCTTGGCAGCGAAACTGACTGAACGATTCCTGTTTGGCAACAGGCTTAAAAATTTAGTTAAGAGATAGGAAGGAGTCGCAGAGAGTGCCTTAGTTTGCGGTTAAAATTTAGGTAAAATGCTGTCTTCTTTTTAGATGAATAACATTATTATTTACGTTGCAGCGGGGTACGTTCACATTGTTTCCAACATAACTTGATTTTCCATAGCGCTGAAAAAGATTTCTCCCTTATAGGTGCAAACATCCTGAAAAAACCTCTCGTTCCATGATCCATTAAAAATTAAAAAAAAAAAAAAGATAAGACAATATCTCTGAAACAATTAAAATGTATCGTGTTGTAGAACGTGTGTTAAAGCGTATAAGCATGTTAAAATAGCAAATTTATGTAGGGTTTTGTACGCAAACGAAAGGAGTTCTAGAACACCGCGTACTTCGCCGCTTTTGCACTCTCAGAACCAAATTTTTGCTAAAAAGTAGTGCATCATCTCTTAATCAGTAATCCACAAAAACCTGCTTTTGTCCGACGTACTCGCGGTCCATAAAGCAACTAAAAAATGTCCTTTCTCTCAAAACACTCAACTAAGCTTTAGAAAACAAAGAGCAGACAAACCCTCAAATGAAGCGTCACCAGCTCACACAGAGATCAGATAATTCTAGCAAATAGGTTTAGGCGGGTCGTTATTAGAAACACATGATATATATTGAGACTAGCGGTATGTTTTTAAGAAGGTAGAAGAGAAAAAATTGAAACTCATGTCCAGGATGAAGTTAGGACAGAAGATAGTCGACGCTTTAGGGGGAAACAAAGCGTTTGCGATGGACAAATAACGATGAAAAACAGCATACCCGTCCAAGAATAGAAAAGTCCATCGAAGTTCTGCTGTGTCTACCAACTTGTTTGCCTTGTTTCAATCTTTCAGCATATTGAACTTACGTGCTCTAAAAACGTCGCAACTTCAATGCTGCGAAAAATACTCTTCGACTTCTTTAAATACTATTCTAATAAATTTGGTGCCCTACGTATATGATATATACCCTCTGCGACACAAATGCACCCTAATTTTCATGGCCTGTGACTATTGTCGGGCCTGTAACATCTCATACATTAAGAAACAACTGTCTCGAAAAAGGTGCATGTATTCATTTGTCATTAACGTCAGATTTTTCCTTTTCAGCTTGGTTATCCTTATATATTCGTACAGCGGGTTGAACTACTACTAAAATTATTATTTTCCATAACTACGTGTACTTACCTATTTATAACACGAATCTATTTGGATAGTGTAATCGTTTATTTAGCCATTTCGTAAGGCCATGAACGAGACGGATTGTCGAATACCTTTGGCATGTGCTGACGGTAGCGACATCTGTCGTAACATAAAACAAATACAATTTTAGGCTAACAGCAAGGTGAACATTTTAGCAGCTCGTAAAACTCGTTGATATAACGTTATCCCTCTGCTACTATTCGCAGTTTCATTGAAGTGGCAACAGTTGTCAACAAACGGGATACGCCCACTGATGAATGGTCGCTAGAGATGACGAGAGAAAGAAAGAGCAGGGACGATACATTCACTAACCTTACATAAATAAGAAGAAATGCCACTAAAAACGATAAAACATCCAGGGGGTAAATCTAATCAACATACTCTTATAATTGACGATTAACTCCTTTATATACGAACAATTTTTACAAACTTTGCCGCGTGCGGAAAACGAACGGAAATAAATTCATTACCGTCACACGTTTCATATAATTTGAAATTTCCCGGCTGCATTAAAACTAGCTAGTTTCCTTAATGATCGTTGGCCCAGTGTCCGCTGACAAGAACCCAATCAATTACATTATAACGTGTAGCCAAAACGTCAACTAGAACTAATGCCGTACAGGAAGTTTTCCGAACTGCTAACTTGCCAAATCATTTTTGCTGCCTATTCGTAGCCTCCGTATAATAATTGTGAATGCTGTACCCGTATACACTCTATTTTGGTCACTGAAGAACAGCCCAACGTAAGCAGTCGATGAAGCTGAGTAAACTCGTCAGTCATCCATATGTGGCTTCTTCAATCGGAAATTCAAATTTGCGATGTGTATGTATCTTGCGTTAAGTCAATAAATTATAATTGAAATCAATAACACCCTTTTGTGCTCTCCTAATGCGTGTTTAACCAAGGTCGGCGACATTACATAGCACCAAATGCTTAAAATATCTACTTTAAGGGAGCCTTAGTGTTAGCATTGACGGTTTATGACTGTCTATTTCTCTAAGAAAAACATAAAAGTAGGGAAGAAGGGAAGGAGAATAGGCTAAAATAATAAAATATACCTGCCTCTTTATTCGCCGACTGACTGCAAGATGTAAGTTTTGCGA
Organism: Varroa jacobsoni; assembly: GCF_002532875.2. NCBI lineage: Eukaryota > Metazoa > Arthropoda > Arachnida > Mesostigmata > Varroidae > Varroa > Varroa jacobsoni. The sequence goes on along the minus strand of NW_019214047.1, from coordinate 59,511 downwards.
TAAAGGCCATGTAGGCGCAATGTTAACCCGTACGTTGGTAAATAGGAATAATAAAACGCAGTGAACTAACGTAGAAAATAACGTCCAGTTAAATATTACATAGGACCATATCGTCTTTGTGCTCGCTATCAACGTACGGTTCCGGACATTTCTTGGGACACCACGCAGTCGATAAGGTTAGCGAAAGTTTCGCGAGCGGAAATTCTGCATAGGACCAATGTTGTGGTTAAAGTTGATGTAGCTCAAGTTACCGATGAGGGTGAAATTTGTAAGTGCTTATTCTATTGAAACTTCAATCTCAAGCTTAAAAATGGAACGTTTTTGAATATTAGTCCTGTTGGGTAGGACGATATAAATGCGGTACTTTAGCACAAATGAATGGAGCAAGTTACAGGCCGACGCAAGGTGCTATAATTCTGTTCGAATAAACTTCCTCTAAAGATCCAGTCTCTAGAAAAAATCATTAATTCTCTGTCGTCGCTTCTGCAACGGGATGCAGCTTATTTTTGTGACTGACAATGGGAGTAATGGATGAAGCCAAATAGACGAATAAGGAAAGAAAATGTTATTGTTCAGCCATATAACGTAGTCTTGCATTGAAGCATTCAAGTAATTGAGTTTTGGTATTGTGGACTTAGTTACTTAAGTTACTTAAGCACATTTCTGTTGGATAAATAGATAGGGATTACTTTGATATACCGCAACATAAGGCAAACGTGTTTTGTTCATCTACACATATCGTACGTAGCAGGCACTCAATAGCTCTTTTTTTTTTTCGTTCTCTGGAACCTTCTTTCCTCGCTGGCAAGCGAACGTCAATGGCTTTCTCTTGTTAGAAGATTAGCATAAATTTACTCTCCAGGATGAATGGCCCATGGATATAAGGAGAGCAACTTTGTGGGCTTGGTTATGCCTTGTCGTAGTCCTTTTTGCGTGGCAATAGATGCGCATAACAACACGATGCATGACCTTAATCGCCCCAAACAGCAGCCAATTTCCACGTGGCTGCCATCAAAGTGATTATCATATAAGGCAAAACAGGAAGCGGTCTCTACGGAAGGATTTAAAGAACGTACTGTTCCGTTGATCGGAGTTTGCTAACGTCTTCATTTCTAACTTCAGTTCAGAGACTTGTACTACGCTTGCAATATAACTAACAAATGACAGATGTTCGTTACGCATTAGTATTACCATTACGATTACTTATGCTCGCTATTGCTCAAGAAACAGAAGCAAGGGACACTCGATATAGTCATTTCTCTAAATTAAATCGCTGCCGTCATCATATAAGTATAATAGCCGAGGTCAATTTCGGAATCATTTTATGTGTTTCATGCGCAGTTTGCTACAATCTAACATGTCACACTTACAACGCATTTTAGTACGTATGAGTTTCGTTATCTGCGTCGTTAGCAGATGAATCAATGTCTGGACGCGAGGAGACTTTAAAAAATTGTTGTATCCGGTATTACTATTAGGGCACACTGGCGCCCTGGAGGAAACCAGTGTATCCGGGTCCAAATCTAGACGAAGACATGATAAACAGGCAAATCATTTAGCCATCATGCTATTACGAGGATATAGATCTCATACAGTCAAACTAGCGTAGCAGGTTTTTTGCATTCGCCTGCGAACATCAGAGACTCTAGGCTGGCACCCGAGCAAGGACGCATGTTGTTTCATGCTCGGACCCAGCAATCTAACGTAGTGCCTGGTGGCCCAAATGCCGGACGTAAAGCACGAATAATAGCACACAATCATACTAATAATAACATCGTAAATATTTTCATTTGTAAATCGTTACTCCATAAGTAGAACGACATACAACGAGTATTTTTTTTTTCAGTAAGAACCGATTTTGTTTCTGCTGACGATATCGGCCACTTCTGATAGGCACGCATGAGGAATCCTGTATCATTCACTCGATCTATTCGCAATTACTATAGGAGATAAACAGTCGAAGCGTTCTCACTCAACGCTTATACCAAACAAAGTTATAGTTCCCGATGCTAAACCTACGAAGACACTAACTCACCAACTCAAAGATCATTATCGGGCGCGAAGATTTTGCATGATGAATTGGCAGTTAAAATTTTTATTCTGGAGAACGTATTCGATTTTGTTTTGTAGGCCTACAATACAGGCCTGTCGAAACCTGAATCCTTTCGGTGATTGCTATTTTCATTCATACACTTAACTTCCTCTATCACATTTAGTATCGATTATGAAAACTGAGCATCAAATAATGTCTAGCAAACTGCTTTAAGTGAAGAATATCTGTACGGGATGGATGCGCTCATTTCGTCCCAGAAACAATCGAATCGAAGGAAAATCTGTGTTTTAGATTTAAGTAATATCTACATTTTTGTAGTTACAAAGATGTTGTCCTGATACCATTTTTAAAAGAGAATGACAGTAACACAAAGGCAGGGATATTTATCTGCTTCGATCCTTTTTTCTCTGTTAGATTTTTCATTGCCCATTACGGCCGTCTAGCACGTAACCGCCATAAAGCCGGCTCGGTTAATAGATTCGAACGCAGACGTCTAAAGGCGGTTTTACTTCCAAGTTAGGTTAACAATTACCTTTATATTCGCTTTAAAATACTGCTGTAATTTTTGTATCAGCTACGCTTTTTATTGTTTTTTCTTTTTCTTTCGCAAACGCAATATCTGCCTCTCTATAAATAGAAAATTACTGTAATTAACAGATTACGAATGAAGTAGTTTGTAACCTTAGGTATTGTATTGTATATTATCATATATAAATAACCATTATGTGAAAATAACATCTTCATTGGTTTTATGGTGGTCCGGGTAAACCTCTGGTAGGCATAGTCTCCTTTTTAAAAGATACAAAATTAATTTGAAACCTTTATTACAGGAATTATTAACTCATAAATCTTATGTAAAAGGTAGCACCGCGTAGGCTATAAATTCAGGCGGGTCGTAACTTTTGCAACTTAACTTACTAGGCACTTTCCTTTCGAATTTGTCGTGCATGATTCTCAGTTGGACAAGGATCCGCCGCAGGCCATGAAAAGCCCGTGCTTAAGGCTTATACCCTTAGCTGATAATTCTAGATGGCCACTTATGTCATCACCTGGCGGATGATTAATTCATAACAAAAACAAGCCTATCCTTCACTAAACTACAGATACTCACGTGAGCCCGATGAAGTTTTGAGGTGCAATACAATGGTGAAGGGATTCGTCACTCGAGAAAAAATGATCACTACATATGGCCTCGATCGAATCGATCGACAGGAATAACGATAGGCTACCTCTTACGCATTTCTTAGAATGTAGCAATAAATATTTAGCTCCGATAACCTCCGATCCTAACTACTTGTTTGTATCCCAGATAAACAACTCACACAGTTGAATTACTCGTCAGCCATTAAGCTTTTACATGCACAGTCACCATGTAGAGGTTTTGCGACTGTCTTCTCTAAGCGCTCTTGATTGCATTTTACATTAATGCCTATGATAACGATAACAATAACGTGTCTTCCTGTTCAGACTGAGTATCTCATCAAAAGGTACCGCGACCCTTAACCTGCAGATCATTTTATAGGAACAAACATTTCATTATATGGGTACTGCTACGCTTGCCAAGATGACAATACGAATCCTTCTAATGGTCAGCAAAGTATATAAACCTAGGTTTAAATAGTGCCACATTTTTACTTTCAATATGAAGGAAATCCTTAGGTATTAAGCCATGTGATTTCACTAACGAGTTAATTCGCTTAGAGTCATCCTATCACATGTAATCAAGTAATAACATAGATTAGACCCGCTTAGTTATTAGAGCAGGATATGACCTAAACGATACCCGCTTCCTTTCAGCGACTTGATATCCTCTCATTGTCACCCATCGACACATAATGCCTCCGCGTCAGAAGCTACACCGTAAAGGCCACTCGAAACGTGTTAAACGGTTTGTCGAGGAGAATGATTTCGAACTTGATCCTATGTCAACGTTAGATGTTGAAGATCTTTTAACAGAAAGGAGGCATATCATGGTGGCCACACTCGTGGCATGCTTCACATTATTTTTCTGGATTATCGCAGTCAGTAAGTGAATTTATACGCGATACGTTGTGACATTTGCGTTGAATTAACTAAATTTCTTAAGATGGTCTCTTGGATACCGAATTTCGAGTTAACTTTCGAAAGGCATATTGATACAGTTCTACCTAGTCAGATCTCTTGATTTAGGTTAGCCATTAGAAATTTCCGCTTCTGTATGATAAAGCAAACCGTTCACTAAGTTAAGATTAAGAAAAAATAGACTTACCCTGTATTTTGGCTCGCGTAAACGAAACATAACTACAAAATCATATACACGAAAACAGTTTGAACCAGTTTATCCCGGCCGCGGCAAGATCTAGCAGGCTCAACTTGTGGCATATCGATCTCTGTCCCGTCCTTTCATCGCTACTGCAACTAGATTCTCCCTTTGTTAAAACTTTTTCGATTGGGTGCCCTGTCTGAATGTTGTCGTACCTGGCAGCGGTCGGTCCTCGGTAGATACAGCAGGCGCTTTCAGGACTACGCCGGTCTAATTGATTAGTGTGTAGAGGCTTGCTCTGCAGTTCAGTATGAAATTATGGATACGAGGAAATCTTTAGGTTGCATAGTAATATTTATGGCAGACAGCCACGTTATGTGGGGATAGGTGCTTGCAGATGGTGGCTATAACAGATACCGCACACTGTGAGCTACTGAATGGGACTTGTTGTAGTCTTAAAATTACCAAAGCATTGCATAGCGTATGATGCAATTTGGTTATAATTAAAAACAATTCAAAGGACATTATAAAAAAGTGGACAAGAACACCTTCGGTGTCTGGATCATTCGGGTACGGCAAAATGCAACATGACAGAAGACAGTAGAACAACTTTTCAAATAGTCGGGCTAGAATGATGATGCTGATTATGTATTAGGGAGACTCTTTGTCATTTTTACCTGCTTGTCTCAGCGCTCTGCTAGCTTTTAGACAGCCGTATATCTACAATTCGTACTGCCATGTGTATTTCCTCTACCTGTGGCTTCTCGAGATAAAATGGCAGTAGCATATACTTACCCACTGCTGCCCTTTTTAGGGCATGGAAAGACCCGCCATCAGATAAACGTAGATCGGAAAAGTAAGCGGCTTGAATTACATGTTAGATATTCCTTCTCTGTATCCTGAAAGTAACCAAATCATTGTGATGAGGTCTGACGTTGTCATCAACTAACCAGACAGGATGCCTTCCATTGTCGTGCCAACGATCCATAAGTCCTTGAGAAACTCGAGATAGAGGGTTTTATTTTCAACGCGTATCCAATAGTAGCATATACCCTTAACATCCATTGCAACTACCATCGTCATCTTGCGCCCGAACCTACTCACCACTGCCACCGAACTCTTTCAGACAGGCGCTATTCTGCTGCCTGGTCTTTCTTCGGCTGGCGGTACTAATTGAACCGTGCCCCGTCTACTCCAAGCTGCTTTTTTGATAATCAAAGTTCCGAAAACTTTATATGGAACATACATGCATTTCCAATTAACCGGGAGTTAATCCACAATAAACCCCCTTTTTACTTAGATTCCGCATTTTCAATATTTGGTTTATAATTTTGTATCATGTCATCTGTGATTTGTCAGTTTCAGCCAACAGAGCCTTTGGATTCGAAGCATTGCTTTCGTGAAGAGGCTTGCGATAGTGCGTCCGATTTTCGAGTCATAACATCTGGCCTTTGTCCCGTCGGCTTTGAGCGCTTCAGTCTCTGTTCTTTAAACTTTTGCGCCATTTACATTACTGTGTTTGCGATTATCGCTGCCTTGCCGAATACCTTCACCAATCCTTGATGAGTTTCTGTAGCGCTTTGCCTTCGAAGAATCAAAAACCTGACCTCCGAGCGTTTATCTTCGAGATTAAAAAATGTTCTTTTTTCTGAGTTTATTTTTCCCGTCGTTAACTCGGTCAGTTTCCATTCACAAGTTCTTAGGGGAATTGAATGTTTGACGAGAAGCAGCGTCTGCTAGCGGCGCGAAATTTAAAAGTTAGTAAATTTCAGAGTCCACCAAATTTGCTTGTGACGGTCCGATAGATAGAAAAAAACACTGGGACATTGTTTATGGACACCTACAGAGTTTGCTGCGAAAACAACTGGAGCTAAAATTATTTATTTGTTGCTATTCAAACTTATTGACAACCCGAAGACAATGTAGCAGAGACTTGTGTAGCAGCGTCTGGCAATGTCACATTGCCTGAACATTTCAAAATACTACGCGGTCGTCATGTGTATTGTAGATTATTCTTCGTCATATCACTCGTTACAGGCTTCTGTCTCGCGATGATAGAATTAGACGTACTTTATGCTTGCCGAACTAAAGAACAATACCTATTCAAATGATCAAGATGGGTGGGCTGTAGAACTCAATGCATTTCAACGTGTCACTAATAGACAGCGTTCTTTTGGGGATGATATAAAGACTTTTTGTGAGTCATTTTCGTAGTTCACGTATATAATAGTTCCACCGGTATTAATATCGTTACGCATATTCTTATATGGAACATCATTATCGAGGGTACAACCTGGAAGGCTTTACTACTCGAAAGGCTTACTACGTTGACCCGGGAGAGTTGATCAGGGATGAAAAGAAAATCTTATTGCAAACCACTATATTGATAAACAATTTGCTCCAACTACTTTATTCTCCACAAGGCTGAACATGATTACTTCTGCTAGAAGTATATTGCCACCATGCGAAGGAACAATTTTAAATGTATTACACAACTATATTCAGGTTGGCAATGAGTGGCAAATATAATGAAGTTTATTGAACTTAGAATTTCTGGCTAGTTTGAAAGGGATGTTGAAGAGTGCTTTTTTCTTTCCTGTCAAGTGACAGGAGGCACGCAAATTGTTGAAATAGAAAGCCGATCATATTATGTTATAGGTATAGTACACGGTGTCCTGATATTACTCAACAGAACCTTTTGGGTGAACATAGTTCTGGCTATTGCAATTTGGACATACACCAGTCTCGTAGCTCTGTAACAACAGTGGTACGCGAAGCATTAGGGTAGCCGTGATATAAATGCGATGTACAGTGAAGTCTGTTACTTACTCTAATGATGCATATTTCCTGCTACAGATGAGAACTAAAGTAATAGCCTTCAAATACAAATTTGCAAACAAATGCAGATCGATAAACACTGCCAAAAGCGAACGAGGAGAAACCGTGAGGTTTAGCTGTTTAAAGTTGCTCTCTAACTTCGCTTTACAGTCCTTATCGCTTGCTTATTGCCTGTGTAAAGGACATGCAATCGCTTGCAGGTCTCACTTTCAGGTCATTGGGTGCTAGACATTGAAGACTACGCTTATCTCCACCTAACATGTTTCTTATTGAAGGGTGAAAACGGACAGCCGTGGCAGGTAAAATAGAGAGGCCTTCTAATTTCTTACTAAAAACGGCGTGCATTGTGTGCCTTCAAGGACACGAATGAGGCCTTCTTCACAATACTTAATTAGTAGTCGGTTGACCGTTTGTATATAGTCTATAGCCCACAGCACTAACAGCCTTCTCAGTTTTGAGTTTGCATGGTATCATTTGTTTAAAGAATATTAGGCTATATATGTAGCTATTCGAAATGCTGGTTACAATGATCGACTTAAAAAGTTCAATATGAAATCTTTGATATAGCTGTCCTTCTCCTCAAGTTGAAGGCCCTCCCCATTCTAGGCTCGATCTTCATCGTGATAGAAGCTCTAGTATACGAAAGCTACTCCAAAAAGCAGTTTCGAGTAATGAATGTAGTACCGAACAACGTAAGTTCTTCACAGTCTCACGGCAGCAATTGAAGCAGACAATCGTATGCCTCGCACGTCGTCGACAGAATTAGGTCGATCTATCCTGTTACGTCTGTCCGAAACAGGGAACCTGAGCAGTACGACACTCATAGACTTCAGGGGATCCTTTTCGCAGTACAGGGTTGTGAGTTTTCGATGACCGATCTGCGCGCACTAGCAATGACATGAAGATCGAGTGTAAATAATTGACTCAACGATTGTAGAAAACGTACCAGTTACGCGTCTCCGCCTCATGGAGTGTTACACGCATTATCGAAAATCCTATGAGTAACATTAGCTACTGGTGGACGCGGAAAGTTTCATCATCGCAGTTTAAAGGCAAATGTACAGTTGGCGCAGCGGCTAAATGCTAATTCGGTCCCATGTAAAAAAAAGATTTTTAAATACGAAAAAAAGAAAATCCGAGCTAGCTCGTAGGGAAATTATTGTATGGGAATCATTCAGAGCCTCAGATTATTCAGGTCTTTGAATAAATCTGCAGTCAAACCAGTACAAGGGACCGTTTCTGATAGATTGGAAAAAGAGGCCTTGTCAACTGACAAAATACCAGGTCGCACCAGTGTCGTATCATTAGTAGGTTTTAATTTATTTAAATTTTTATTTAATTAGGCACTGTGCCATTCATCATAGCTTTATAATGGTGAAATCTATTTTAAGCGGGCACGATCGAGATGATTTTTTGCCATTGTTATATCTGCATAAATATAATAAACATATGAGTTCTAGTGTTTTTCCAAGCTAATTCTGTTTCAACCGATTGAGACATTAGCTTGTTTAAATCAAACTAACTATTTCAATCGGTAAATGCAGCATGAGATGTGCGGGTGTTTGAAGTCTCTTCCGGCATCGAGACCGTCAGCGAAAAGATTTGCCCACGACTTTCACCCGGTATTAGACCTATTCGCATTAAAGGCTCGATATAACTAACGTAGTTATGATGTAATCTTAAGAGAATATTAAGCGACATACATTGTAACATATCCCGTGTGTATAAAGCAAGAAACTACTGAAAAACAGAGGCTATATTTAGCGCATCTGACCCAATTAAGCCCAAGACGAACAGTTTTTTCAAAACGAATTAGGCAGCGTGCTCCGGGTGCTTAATGCGCATGTCTTTTAGTGCGTTGTGTACTAATTACGAAACAACATGTAGTAAACAGCCGCGCAAATTCAAATTTCGGTCGGTAAAAACGATCATAAAAATGTTATGTCGTATCGTAATTCTATCGAAACAAGCCTGATAATGTCCAACAAGATCCACTTGATGCCGCACCAAAAACGAGCTGGTTCCAATGATTTGTTCCCGCGAAAAACAAATAGCCCAAAAGCGTCTGATAACAATCAGTTAAATAGAAAAAAGCTTCTCGCAATTTCATATTAATTATAGTGAATGGCGTTACTACGGTCTACAGTTACCCCACTAAATCTTTACGGAGCTAAAGGCTATTAGGAAACACGCACAAGGCCGAGTGAATGGCTGTATATATAGTGCGTTTCTGTTATTAAAAAAAGTGACGCAAATATGATACAATTTGCAGTTGCCAAAAAGTCTGTCATTATTACTCAAATTGGTATGAAATTTAGCGATGTCTTTTCGGCTATTAGGAGTTACCGCAACCTGTACCCATATACATACAACGCTCTACGAGTGTGAATCTATCATGTTAGACAGACACAACCCGAACTAATGTTGAATGTTTTCCGCCTTAACCCAAAAATATTGTTGAGAGCTGTTACCCCCAAAAAAACAGACAGACATACAAAAATAACGCTTCTAACCAGATCGATGTTAATCAATACCAGGCGCATACGCAGCTGCTAACGGCTACCTTCTGGCCGGAAGATTTAGGAACGACGTAGCAGTGATTCTGCTCTCTAACCGCATGCTATTCATACCTATGATATTAATTATAAAAACTCCAAAAGACCTAATCAGGGTGCTTCCTGAGATTCGTTATGACCAGTCATTTAGATAGATACAGTAAATATAAGCCAAGACGTTTTGTCTCTATAAAAAACAAAAGGACCTGGTTAAACTAAACTATTGTCATCGGTAATAACATACATATGTTTCGCAGGCGTTAGTAACGGGTTGTGCAAAAGAAATATTCATCCCACATATATTTTCTTGCAGATTATCTCTATGACCCATTTTACATCATCTACCGTTTGCATCCACTCAGAAACGCCTGAGACAGGCTTAGTTTCAGTACTCGATTCGACACAACCACTATCTGCATTGCATGTTACCTCGAATCAAACAAAACCCTTAGTGATTCCGATTTAACAAAACGTTTATTCTCTGCTGACCTGTTATGCTACCTTTTTTTTTTTTACAATTCTTTCTACTTTTGTTGTTCCGGCTCTCCCTATAAAATCTTCATCGAAACTATATTTCTTCTCATACTCTCGTAAGTCCGTGTTTGATAATCTACTTGGGTGCTTGGAGAACTGTTTTTGTTCTCATTATTACAGTCGACTTATTGCCTGTGGTTAGAGAACTGGGTCTCTAGAAAGCGTCACTGTGGCTGGTAACGCAACAGTTAGAATGGTAGACGGTCCCCTAAGTCTGTTTGGTAACAGAAAGAAGCCAGCTTCGAAGTAGCGAATAGATTCTATAACATTTCTGGATAATTTTGGCTATTGTTAGCTTTACACCCTAATACTTGAGACCTATTTGAGAATGTTTGCTAACTCGAACGTCCAGTGGCGTCTGTACAAACATAGTTATGACCATGTTTTAATCTTGCTAGGATTTAATCTTCACTTATCGAATTGCATATACGGATTACTTAAGGACCACAAGATACAAAAATTTCTTGCAAACTGAAAAATCTTTTGGACGTTTAGGCGTAATTCAGACGTAGTTCAACATGCTATAACGCAGCAGGTTTCAATAATGGTACTACTAATAGGAACCATAATTTGGATCTCGCCACAGTGTCCTTTTAGGTATTAAACGATTGCCGCTAGGAAAAGGATGTTTGTCTCCTAATGACGTTCTGGCCTTTATGAAGCACGATCGAAGTAACACGGATATTTTGGCGAGACACGCGCTGGAACAATGACAAAAAAAAATTATTTAAAAAAATATAGCTTTGGTTCTGTGTTTTTTTTCTCAGTGCTGTTATTAGAGCATGCAGAGCTTTATCTCATGCGATTATTTTTTGTATAATCGCTTTTAGGTATGTTTGGCGCTTAAATACACATGCCGTTCCTATGATCATTGCAGGCACTTCGTATTGGGTAATAATCGACGGCGGACCATCAGGAATACACATGAACCATACGAGAGTTACATATTTACATGGACATATGGGACTCTTTCGCATGTGCCGTTCAGTTGTACGACACTCTTGGCTCGGCGGTCGACCCTCTTCGGAGGGGGCTCAAGGTAGGCCATCTCCGTGACAATATGAATAAGAAAGACCTAGCTGTACTTTGTCGGCATTGGGCTGAAGCCGAGAGCAATTACCTTAGCGCCATATATCCCAGCGAATGATGCCGACACAACGAACGTTTCTTATTAAGGCTCGTTTCCTTAACGATGATAAAAGAAGCTTTCTTTATAAAATGTACAAGTATACGTTTGTACGACCACAAAGGCTTCCTAGAAATTGACGCAGGCCCAACTGAACTTCAGCCTGATAACCGTATTGTGGGATAGCACTAAACTCCTGGAAGATAGAGTAAACAAATAGAATAGCTGTTCATGACAAACAATCGCAGAAAATAGTTTATTTGATTTAAGTCAGGTTATTACTTACACTAGTTGCCCCCTCCATTCCAAAGGGTATTGTGGTGTCCCTGTAACAAAACAAGTACAACCATATAAGCTCACAATGCAAATATGATAAAGATTTCTGCCCTTCGAATTAATATATGAGACCGCATAATATCAGGCCGGTTCTATTGAATGCATGTACTTTTGCATTTACCAAAATGTACCAAAAAACTTCATTCGTTTGGTCTAACCTAGGCGTAGTAAATCACTTAAAACGAACTAGGTTTTACCAAGAAGGTGTAGTAACCTGAGAGAATGAGTACATTGACGCTTAAATCAGATAAAACTGAAAGTTTCATCTGATTTAAGCGTCTGTACCAGCGTTTTGTAACACGTTACTGCTAGCGAATACTATTTTAGATGTTAGATAGGTCAACTCAGCAAGAGACTCTTTCGAATAATCAATTTTTCGTACTGCACCGGAAAAAACTAGCGCCAGTTTCATCGTTCTTAGGACTCGTGTGTTTTTCAATCTATGCTAGATATATAATTATGTCTATATCTCGAGAGCGCCAAAAAAAATTATCATTGACGGTCATAGTGGTACTTAGCTTGTATGACAAAGCAACAAAAGCATATTACAGCCATGATCGTCGACGACACTTGGAAGCTAGGTGTCCTAAAATTTATAAATCCAATACTCTATTGATGAGGATAGCGCGTGTCAAGGGGCGTGTTTCTGAGTGCCCCACGATACCCGCCGGCCGATAAAGCGGCCTGGACAGAGGCATTCGGTGGCTGGCGTAACTATTCATAACGCGGCTGTATGTGAGCCATTGAGTGTGGCATGGGGCGAGCTTCTCCGAAAAAAGGAAAGGTTTCCTAGCTTTTGTTCAGTCTCAAGGATGTTGACAATGGTCGAAAAACCTTTTTACCGAAGAACTTGAACGCTGATCAAGGAGAGCCCGGTACGCGGAAGGATGTTCCGGGCTCTCTTTGATGTCAAGTCCTTGGCGATATCGAGTCTTGTGTTACGAACCGAACGAGAATAGCACTAAAGCAAATGTTGACGCGCATATTCGTAATAGATTTGAGTTCTAGATACTGTGAGTCGTTCGGTCTTGTCAGAATGAACCACAGATACTACTTTTATCTGCAATGAAATTACAGTTTGTATATAAAATGTATATGTCAGACCTCCGGGTTTTATGTCCCGAGCAGCCACGTGCGTGGCATCATACTCAATGCGACACAGTTGCCAGTTACAATGATGATATTTTCGTTTTTATTTGGAAGCAAAAACCTAAACCTGAGAGCGATATCGGACCATGTTCTTCGTGTACCGTACGGAGGTCGCGTCTCACATTCTCAAGATGACCTGAAAAGCCATTGACAAATGAAGGAACGTATAGGCATATAGGTGAACTATGCCAAAAGGCCAGTAATATCAGCAGAGAGCTTATATACGTATTCTAAGGACACTCACTGTGTACAACAATTAACAATGAGCGGAACAATGCCGTAACCCTAACATAATACTTAATTTTGCGTGCATCTTCTCCCCCCGTATGAGTATCTATTAGGATTGCTAATTCCGCTTCAACAGCAATGTTAGCTTTATCGAAAATATAAACCTACCACTATCAGTCTTGTACTGTATAATACGGTTATCCGTAGCTTTACGCAGTACTTGTTCACTGACCCATGTTGTTCTATAGCTCCATAGTTTAGTACGATTTCACGTAACACATCAAATTCATTCAAAAAGGACACGATCGTTTTGGTACCGGTAAGCCGCACAATAAGTCATTAAGTACGAAGCCACTGTACTAATACAATAGCTGCATAAATAGTTAATTAAAAAAGTTGTCCTTTTTAGAGGAGTGCCGTTATTTCTACGTAAATCCGAACAAGGCCGAATATAGCACAGACGCGATGTTGGACCGGACGATACTTGGTAAGGACTCACATGGCGGACAAGTACTTAGGATTAAACAGTCTTTTCACAGATGTGTATATGTTGACCGTTAACGTCCTAAAACTAGGGCGCGATGTGTCGTTTTTTTTGTTGTTTGTTGAATGATACTCCTTGAAATCCCAGGAAAAAGGATAGCATATTACAAAATGGCTGCGATAACGACTTTGCTTAAAAAGAGCGATTTCAATGGACTGTTCTTTGCTAGTTTGACATCTAATCGGCTATAAACAATCCTCGTTTCTGTTTATGGATATTGCTTAGTGGACGTAAACAGACGAAGTGTGTTTTGAAAATGGCCGGCACATGTTAGTGTATGGGATATCAACTCTGTATCAACTCTGCTGTCATTTTCAGAGTACACCCGATCACAGATTGCGTTTACCTGTGTCAGTATCTTCGTGATTATAATGGCTATCGCGTTTTCGATGTACACCTTTACGCAGCAGCGGTACATGTTCAAGAGACTCGCTGGAGGCGTCTATTTCATTGCTGGCAAGTCATTCTAATTTAGTAGACTAGGTATGTCGCTATACTAGTTGTTTCTCTATCAAACCCAGAAGGTATTCAATTTGTTAGACCCTAAATAGTGACTACTCAATGAAATACTTGATAAAATGTTGCAGGATAATATACGACTGAATTGTTTGGCCGCATCCATTAACCCAGATTTTGAGGAAATCTATTGAAAGTTTCTGTGGCAGAACTGCCAATACTGATAGTAACAAATTCTGGCGAAAAATTTTAACTGCTTGATATACCGGAGGGGCTATCTAGTGGTCCACGTTTAGCCTTAACCAAAGGCCTTTGCTTTATCCCGTCACTGTCCGTGCCCCCACTTCCCTAGATTCTAAACAACATTTATAATTTTTTTTTACGGTATATCATTAGGGGCATTCCCTAGACCTTTCCTATTGAGAGCGATCTAAGACCGACTCTATCCTTTTTCTGACCACACGATACACGAAAAAAATTATATTTTTTATTTTTTTCGGTATCGTGTTCCTTAACTCTTAAGCACAAACAAAACCCCCCACTGATGTAAAATAGACTAAAAGGTCAAGTTAATATCCTTGTTTCAAACTGTTCCGTAAATTTTCTAATAATTTTTTTAAGAATGAAATTCAGTGTTCAATACATTCATACCGGGTAATGCGGGTCAGAAGCACACACCGTTTATTCGTTGCTAAATATACCAGACGCCACCAGATGTTTTTTCACGTTAATTTTTATAAATCTGCTAAATAAAAGAAAAATTATATTTTTTTTCGAACCGAACGCGAAAGGGGGCATCGGGTCAGTAAAGCATCTATTTTTAACTGAGACGTTGTCACGATATAAATACGATCTTATCTCTTAGTTCTTGCAAACAAAGAATAAGATGGCAACGTCACAGGTAGAGAGGCCAATAAGTTTTTTTTTTGTGGCTCAATAGGAGAAGATGAACGTTAACGTCTGGATTGTTGTTTCGAATGTGTCTTGTTGGTCTTCACCCATTTGTGACGCACAAAGCAAGGACGAAGCAAATCTAATTGCTCACGATAGTACGCTTCTTGGTCTTTTCCTAGAAGGGTGTATGATAATACGCAACAATCATGACGCACTGCTGAAAATAGCCATTATATAGTCTTGTGTAGTTTTCTTTACTGTGGTTATAATCCAAGCTTGTTGATAGTGGCACGGTAAATCAAAGTACAAATACAAATTCTAGCCAGTGTTTCATCTCTGTAGGTTAAAAGTAAATCAATGTTTCCGCTTAGTCAGAGAGATACGTCCAACGACTTAAATAGGACAGACAGGCAATTTAGTGCAGTAAATCACACCATTGTAATAGACCTAAGTTTCGGTCTCGTTGAGGCCGTCGCCGTAGAGGAGAGTCCTATGAAACAAAACCTTATATCGTGCCTATTTTATTTTTTCTTTTTTGCAGCTGGAGTTATGCTGGTAATGATCGAAATTGAATCAAACAATACCAATTACGAGCAGAACCACTTTCATCAACGCCACCCATTTCAGGCCCAGTGGTCGTTTGGGTTATCCTACTTTCTCGCCTGGATCTGTCTCATTACTTTCGCAGCAATTGGTGGACTCTTCATTGTCTACTCACGTAAACGTAAATTGGACATTGCTGCCGATCGAGGATTCTCGCTTAGCTAGAACGGAGACGTATTGTTATTACGATCGTAATCTGTCAGTCTGATCCAGAATCTGTCCGCAGTGTTAGCTCAGTGGATATTGCACTCGTTGACCGAGAGCATGTGGACGTATTTGCACCAAGGTCAAAGTTCTTATCTATTTGCTTCCAGGTATAAATAGATTTATGCATACCCTTGACCCCCAATGCTCACACGTAAGATGTACTTATTGTATTTTGGTATGAAGCTCAAATCTTCGTCACAAGTTAAGCTATGTCAAGTTTAGTTTTAAGTTATTTCAATGTTTAACAAAGCTTTAGGCATTGCCGTTGATGCCATACGATAGATAGTTTGGGTGTTACCCAACGTCGTTATACGTCGCTACGAAAGGTTAGTTTTTAATTAGTTGGTACAGTCTTATGACTCCAGAGATGAGCGGCAGCGATAAGGCAGAAGCGATTGTTGACTGCCGTCCGCCAAGGACAAGCTACTTTTTAAGCTTGAGAGCGATTGCCTTCACATATTGTTAGGGTAAGGCGGGCACCGAATGTACTAAGTGAAGCTTGTTGTGCATTTTAAGACGGATTTTGTAGACTTTGTGCGGGTTACGTTTAAATAATTACACTGCGTTTAGGCAATCTCTGCGGTAGCCCATTAAGTTAAAGCCTTCAATCTGAATAGTTTAACTAATATTCTACATTAAGATGACTAATTGATAGGATAGATTCAATTGTCTGTGTACAATTTTAAAGATTATTTGGGTCGCAAACCAGAATTATTTTAGAGAAAAGATCCTTCCAGGCAAACAGATCTGAAAATGTGTTCCCCATCGTATAGCTCAAACAAGAACCATGATTTAAGCTCATATGGTCAGGTTCAAGGAATAATACGAAACGAAAACTCGATCTATTTTTACCTTATGTGAAAGAATATACTTGTATACCCAAAGTCTTTTTACCTACGTTTTCTATGACCTGAATGCTCCCTTTCTAATGACCTTCTTTGTAAGGTTAGTGTTTCAAGGGCTTTTGCAATGGTCCGTGTGTTATGTTCGGAGCTTACCTCGTTGTTTTGATACAATTTCTAGGATCGATTTTATAGGTACACGGTTTAGATAGATGAGTGTGTACGAAAAAAGATCCATAACGTCACCATATATCGACAGCTTGACGATGGCATAGGTCATACGGATTTGTTTTGATCAGCCACAAGGCTATAGACGACGTTGCGAGGTGTGCCGAATTAAACTTAAGCGATGACGAAGAAGCGGTGAAGAAAAAGAAACAAAAATAATAATTAAAAGTACTCGATCGTTTCCGTCGACGAAGACTATTGTGTGTTGGTGCGCGGCGCGCAGCCCAAGTGACATGGGAGCGTTACAATGCATAGTAAACTGATCGTATCGGCACCTAAATGCATCTCATATGCTACAATCAGTGGCGCTGTAAACTGCATCTGATTACATTATTTAATGAGCTGTATACTTTAGTGAGGACTGGTCAAGATTAATTTACGATAATCAAGATCGCCACAATGGTACGTACGTACGTACGTACGTACGTACGTACGGGCGGGCTATTCTTGAACGATAACTGCATGTATATTTGGGGAAATTATGATACGTCTTGTTATTTCCGTTACTTCATGCATCGTTTCAGCCAACGAAGTACTCATCCAGCAGGTGATACCAAGGCATCAATAAATACAATAAAAGACAATCGTACATCGTGAGCGACACACACGTATTCAGTTGTTATTATCTGCTCTCAGACATCTACCCAAACTGTATATATCTTAACGATGTTTACAGCCACACCAGTTGTATTATACGATCGTTTTTCAAAATGGATACTGATACCTTTCTTGCTATCGCTGTTGCAGTGACCAGCCAGTGCTACGATTACTATTACTATCCAGCCGTTAGTTTCATCTTCGCAGCTCGTTTTTGAGACAGCTTCCGCAGTTATTTCACGCTAGTAGATAAGAGAAGAGCTGATCTGATCATTGCGTAAGCAGAACAAGTAAAATCTTCATCTGGCATGAGAGGACAGAATCGACCTCCACGAACGATACGCTCACTTCCTGTATCGCGACATGCTTGTCATAGACACGACACAAAAAAGCCATTAACCTTGTTCCTAATGCTTTGCTTCTGTTCGTCAGTCTCTCATAACGGTAGTCGTCTAGATAGCATCTCACTTGGAGACCCGCATTATATTATATATGAGAAATATGTATAATAGATAGGAATATTACAGGCGATTGTTGTGGAAGAAGCGTCACAAGCAGCCACCCTATGGTCAAATTCATTCAAACTGGAAACGAGGCAATCCAGCTATAACTGTTAGTATTTTTCTTGCAAACAATAAAATCAAATAGAGCAGTAACAGGTCATGAGATCGAAATTAGGTTTTTTTTTCACGTATCTATAAGAGGCTCGACGAGGTCGAGCCATTAACGATATACTGAAGAAAGAAAACAATGCATCGTGAAATGATCTGTTCAATTCTGTGTTAGTTGACATCTCCCATCGATTTCAGCAGCAGCAGCAGCAGCCGCCAACTCAAGGTTAGCGGTCGTGTGTTGGCGAATCTATGGTAAAAGTTTTGATCTTTCCTATACCAAACTATGGCTGCGCGCTTGGGACCCCTTAGCTTCATCAGTACATCCATATGGCGAGCTAATAAGTAACGACTGGTACAGACACAATTTGAGAACAGGTACTAGCCTTACTTCTACATATATATATATATATATATACTTACGTCTGCTGCAGGGGATGTAGGGTCTGGTAAAAAAAATAACATTTTTTTTTACCAGACCCTTACTCCCACCACAACGAAAAATGCTATAAAACTAGAGAGAATTAACAAATCACAAATCTTTTAATAGAATTGTTTGTTAATAGGGTCAATATAGAACTTTTTATACATTATATTCGTGCTTTTAATTGTACATTCTTACATAACAGTTAGTCGTTCCCTATTGGTTTGCTACTAATAATAGAAAAAGTTCGTATTTCTACCCTTTAGAACAATGGTTTCCTTTAAAGCAAAAACTGTTCTCTTTCAAATGACTATTATTTATAGGTAAAGACAAAGATGTAATATCTGACAGATTCGATCGTTTATCCATGCTTTTGCCTGTTGAGCAGCCGGCCTGCAGGTGTGGGCCGCCATTACCAGCTGCATCAGTCAGTCGACCCAGTCTGACAGGCAGGCGAAAGCCCAACCGAGCGACGAGCAAAAATTGTCACTAAAATGTATTGTCACGTGTGAAAATAACGTTGTTTTTTTTTCGTGAAAATAGCCCTTCCTATACATACACGTATCTGTGTGTGATACGTGATGATTGAGTATTCGTTTTATGTACATGTAGGCCACACAGAGCAGTGCGAAAAACTAATAAACCAGCAAAATGATGGGTGCCACGACGTTGCTGCCTCCCCCCACATCCTGGAAAAGCGCGCCACTAAAGGCGGGGGATGAAGAACAGCGATAGATCGATCTTCTATAACTTAACTGTTAAAAGTTCGTGTCACACATTTACTACGTTTACCTCTATTAGGGGATGCTTCGACAGATATAGTACACGCCGTGCACAGGACCCATCCGACAGTTTATTTGACTTGTTCTGCCATCAGAAGCATAGTGACGCGATTATGACACTCTTAGATGATGCTGTCAATACCGTCTCCGGTGCAGCAGCTATGACTGGCACCCAGTTACGACTGTACCGTAAATACCGATTCTGCATATGGTATCGTGCCTCAGCGGGGTGTGGCCGCAAAGCGATTCGCGCTGCGTGTGCAACTGGGGTTCTGCGCATGCTACAGATAGCGTTTTGTGGATTGTCTTTGGGATGCGTTCTATGAAAAAAAAAAAAAACAATAGAAAACACCTTACGGTTACGAAACAGGGTAGTCCTTATATTCGTTGTACATATCATCTCTATATATTCATCATCACGGTACACTGTCTCGGCATTTTGTTAAACGGTCTGTGCATTAAGTGAGCATTACATCAACAACGCGTCGATCGGTATACCTATTAAAAGGATATCCTTTGAAACTGATTATAATTTTACTCGATGACGGAAGTGTTTGTATCATAATTTCATTAGTAAGGACAAATGCCACGCAAACTATAAATAAACTTATTCAAGTATTACTATAAGTGAATGAAAATCTATTCGTTATGGAACACTTCCTGCTTACAGGCTTAACTTGGAACAGTCGTTTGTGATGATAGTGTTGTGAGTGGTCACATTGTCCTCAACTAAACTATAGCAACTTTTAAAGCCTTAGCTTGTCATACTTATGGTTGAACCTTTATCCAGTAAGGGATCGCATAGCTACCGTTGTCCGACTGTGTTGGATGTACATTGATACATCAAGTCGCTCGCTAGACATACGTACTATCCAAAGGTGACTAACAAGGCAGGTAGATTGAAAATAACAGCCCCAAAAAATTATAAACGCGGCTTCCTAACGAAAAACTCTTCGAAGATGAGTTTTTCGTTAGGTGAGCCATGGGAACATCGTCAATCCGGACAATCAAATGTGGCTAGTTATTTTCTTCGCGGTTAACGTCTCCGTTAGAACCACAGTAGTGAGTTCTGCTTCGTAAGTATCCTCTTTCTGAAGTTTTAAGGATCAGAACTTGGAACTGCTTCGAAAAAGGTTATGATTCGTTATTGTATTGTATATGTGTCTGTACGAAGCAGTAGCCGCCTGCTCTGAAGTTGGTATCGGTTTCCTGCGTTTCCGTATCTAGCTATTTCATATCTAAGCTACATCGAAGGAGTACGTACCCTGATCAACTACTGCCATGTGGCGAACTCCTTTCCAGGTAATTTAGTGTACTACTAAGCTTAACTTACATTGTTTGCGTGGTGTGTCTTTTAATGGCAAGAATGATTTGTGATCCAGGAGAGAATCTTTTCGAAGCCCACTATGTGCCTCAGCTGTCACTAGTATTCATTACCACAGCAGAAAAATAAACAGTAACATATCCGTTTTTTTGCCCGGTTTTTCATTTCTATTTACTTTCGTTTCGAGCGAAATAAATTGTTTTGGGGAGGAGGCTGTATATTGCGCACACTATGAGGATACTAAAGACACTTCGATGAAACAACGAATTATTATCCATGATATCTCGCAACCTGAAGAGACACATTACGTTACATTATGTAGAAAGTGAGATATGTAAATTGCATGTAATCCAGTTGCAATTACATTTTAATATTACTTTTGGAATTACTATTATTTTGAATCGAATAAACTGGATTCTTATTGTCTTATACTCAAAGAAGAGAAACCGAAATAAACGTATCTGTATCGTCGCAAAAATTATATGCACATTAATAAGACTAGTTTAGTTCTTATTTGAAACTCTAGTGTTGGACTAGCGCTACGAGCAGCAGTCTGAAGTGTCATACTCGTCATCGCGGTGTCAGCTAAGTAATCTGGTAAGCAGGATACCTCAATCACTACTTCACAGGACAGCGAGTGGAAAAGCTTCGCCAGGCGCTTGCGTTCTGTGTAAAGAATACAACTGTCTATAGCTTAGCGTGCAGCGCAATGCTCCATTTCGTTGGGAGACAAATGAAGAATGCTTGCTGAATTTTCTTGGAAGTATTTGCATGGTACTGCTCAGTAGAACACTGGAGGTGCTGTAGCAGGACAAATCACCCTGTTCAGTCTATCATAGAATTTAAGCTGTTCGAAGTATAAATGGAAGGTTTAGAATTAGTGGTGGCCAGTGAAGTTCAACCATTGGGGGCTGGGCTCCTCACTCGGCCCGGTTCGTGTACCCAAAAGTGTATCCGAAACCTTTAAATGTATTATTCTTATACATATATAAGAATCAAGTTAATCTTTCTACACAAGAGACACCAAATACACCAGTATTTGCTAAAGGCGCAATCAATGATCAGCTAATCCAAACGCTTTGTATTGCTTCACGGCAAGGTCGCAGCTTCTAGCCATCAAAATGTACGAGTATACTATAGGGTAAATCTATTTTGGGTAGAGCAATACGTGTTGTCTCTGGATAACATCACCTGGCTGATTAACTGGGTGTAACCATGAGCGTATGCTTATTGCTGGCTTAAGCCTTTGTACTGGCAAGCTTCATGAAAAAAACAACAAATAAATCCAGCATTATCTGTACATCAGGACTGATGTAAACCTGTCGTTCGCGGATGTTGACGAAAAACCGAAGTAGACTCACTTACGCCGTATACCCGTGCTATAGCACTTCCGTTGTAAAACTCCACGATTCAGACAGGGAGCGATTCAACGAACAGGAAGCAAAGGCTAAAAAAACACCCCATATTGTTAAAAAAAGAAACAGGTTCTGTCCAGAAAAAGTATCACAAACGAACTCAAAATCTGTCATTAGCCACTTAGCTTCTACAAGGTAGAGACATTTGAAAAGGTAGTAGCTATTGAGGTGAATGTGTTCCATACCAGCTCTCGCCACGTACAGAGTGTTGTTATTGCACAAACGTAATGTTCAGACGGTAAGTACCAGGACTCGATTCTAAATCATCCTTCCGAGTTGTTTCTTCCGTCGTTAATTTCTAAATTGAGGACGACGTAAATAAAATGCTTCGCTCCAGTAACTTGGGGAAAAAACTACCAGGTGGTTTATACATCATAAGTTATTAACGGAATATTGACAAGTAGGGTCATGTCGAAGGTGATATTGCATTTGAATCGAAATGCTCGCAAATGGGTATTCAACTTACAGTGTGTAAGTCGCACTATGAAATTAGTAAGTTGAGCCTGTTTGGGATGCACAGGGATCGATGCGTAAGCTCTTGCAGTTGACGTTTATGTTACATGGCGCATGTTGGCCGTGTTGCTGGCATCAGGGATTGAAAATGACTTGATCATCTCCTGACTTTCTCTCGTAAATTATATACCTTTTTTTTTTTTTTTTTTCTATAGGGCTGTCTCACAAATTACAAAACAAGAAACCGCTTAGCAACGTCAAAGTAGAAGCCAACGCGCGAGTGGGACGCTACGAGACATTAACACATAGCGATTGATTTCACAGCAGGTACCTACTGGCTTATTTATACATGTAATAAGTATCGAACACGTTACATATGGTACATGGCGAGTCAGCGTTGTGCCAAAGAGGCCAGTCAATTCCGCGCCGACTTTCGCAGGACGTCGTCTAAATGAACGTCGAACCGGTTAGAAATCTGTCGTTATGTTCAGTGTTCGGTAGACTTCTGTTACGGGTTGACAAGATGCAATACAAGACAGCTGTTTCTAGAATTGTTCCTCGCAGAAAACTACCTGCATTATATACTATCGGCCCACTGAAACAACTCAAAATTTATCAGCCATAGCATATCCACATTTCGGTGACTGGACGACATTTGTAGATAGATTGGATGCGAGACGTTCTATTTAGGTTCCACGTAAAGCGAAGGAGGCGCCCTCTTTTGTTTAGTATTACTCACTTATTTGGCCCAGTGGGTAAAGCGGTTCATCGAAAGAAGGCTTTATTCGTTCGAACCCAGCACTAGCACCCATGCTGGTTGTACGCGGTCATTTTTCAGAGCTGCTTTGCAAGTACACTCCAATGGGAAATATTGAGCAAGACAGTCTGAAAATTTACTTCTTTAAATCGGAGATCCGTACGCAAGCGTAGACAATAATACTGGTGGAAACCGACAGGCATATGTACCTATAGAACTGTGGCTGGACACCTCATAGTAACAGATGATGATTACAGTATCGTTTCTGACTTAATAATAGGCACATGGCAACAGTAGCCGAAGCTCATACATTCAAAAGAGAGTTCCAAAATTTCCTTTTCAGCATCGGGCAAATGAGTCGCCATTACATCCGTTTACCGTGACATCCACCACAAGCGTGCGCCAGTTGACACTTATTAGATGCTAACTAGGTATCCATGACACTGACCTAATAGAGCTAGCTTTAAGTTTGAACCCTCGCTAGCCCTAGCACGCCACCATCCTAACAACTTCAACTCGAACTTTCATTTTGCTATCATTGCCAACTAGTCAACAAGATATTTCCGTCAAGGGACATCTTTTACCCGAGTAAATAATTCATAGCAGCAAGAGCCGGCCTCGGTTTTTGTTCACACATTCTGACGTAATTTCCGTCAGGAAGTAGCGATACGACACAAGCTAACAACACCGTGACTAATCAGCCAAAAGTAAAATGACTATGGCTTTATCATTCATATATTATACCTTTTTATAAAGTTTTTCTCTCATCAACGGTGACTAGTTAATGTTAAGAAGCAGATTTACCTGTTCGTCTTTGGCGCTCTACGACGAGACAGCGCCCAAAGATCTTCTGTCCGTGACAAGCCGCGAACGCGTCAAACGTACTCATCAAAATGGGCTATAAAAAGCGTCGCCACATATGAATTGACCAAGCAAATATTATTATACTGAACGCTGTTATATAATTAAAGTTATACTCAAGACATCGAAGTTTGGTTGCAGCTATTATCTGGTTCTCCAGTGGCAATACAGATGCTTACCAATTATGTTCAATGTTCATACTCAGCGTACCATTATCTATCTACATCCGTCTATTTTACGCGTTTGTACAAAAGGGTAGCTTTCTGCATACATTTATTGAATGAAATGCTAGATAGGACTCTTAGCAATACGGCGGGATTTTTCATTTGAATCTTCATAATTAAGGTCCTCCCGCCGAAAGGTTAGGTTAGATTGCTATGCGTCAATGAGCAAAATCCTTTTGGCCTTATTTTCCTATTCACTGACACTCTGTTGCCTAAAAGAAGACATCGCTTAGCTCTCGTTCTAACGTCAGAATCGGATCAAGGCGAATAGGCTTATCTTTGGCGAATTCCTTCAGTTGGGGAAATTTCACTTCAGCGATATACTTTCAGTAACCATGTATTTGAGATATATTAAAAATGCGATAATCGTTAAGGTTAGCGAAGTAACCTTGGACACCTCTGCGGAACGAGATGCTAACTAACGTAGTTTTCCTCGTAGTCAAGACGGCCTTCGCAAGATGAAGCGTATGAAGACAGAAACGTGTATTCAATGCAGATTTCTTTAGTATTTTAAATGAATAAAGTACACTATCACCTACAACACGGTGTTGAATTTTTTCGAATATAAAGTTTCGAAATTGCTCTGCTGATCATAATAATATTATGTAATATGTCAAATATCAGTGGATACCACAAATATATTAAAAAAAAAAAAAAAAAAAAGTCAAGTTAGTGGTAAACTGGCGTCATCATCAACTCCAATAACCATTGATTTTCCTTTGTCAGCTACTCATCGAAAACATGAAGCCGAAGCCTATACAACAATCATATGCTATACCATAGTTTAAATATCGTCATTACAGAGCTACATATAAAACCTTCATTTTTCAGGTAATATCTTTTAGTGCGAATGCGTTACTTCGTTAAAACTGTAAAGTTACTAATTAATTCAAGTTGATGAAATAAGGCCCTGTTTTATACAATATTATGTAATTAGCGCGAATCCTTCAGAACCAATGGGAATGAACTGGCCAAACTCATTGGAAAGGTAAAGAGAAAAAAGCCGGAAAGTTACAATCGCCTACCAAACAAAAAAAAGACAGACCAAAGACCCTTATGGTTAACCTTTCAAGGTTTTTCTGCTCCAGCAGCTAAGGTTTTCAAAATTGTCCTTTGTTTTTTAATTAAAAAAAAAAATTTTTTTCAATATTCAGTCAGATTCTAATACTGTCACGGTCTTCCAGATTTGACCTATGGGTTTCGTTTTATGAAAAGTGAAAATGATGACAACAGTAAGCCTGTAGCGGGAAAAAGCACACACATTTGGGGAATACACCTTGATTCTCCAACAGAAAAAGTTAATACCTTTTCGTCGCCGGTTATTGTGAGTCGTTCACATGAATCCCCCCACCTTTTCAGATCTTTTAGCAATGCTAAAATGGCCGTATTAAGGCCTATTCTAAAAATTGCAAGCTGACTATGGAAAACGTTATTAGACAAAAGGCGAGAACACGCTAGTTAAGTACGCAGCCGTTACAATACTGCCCTATCCAAAACACCTCAACTTTATTATAGTGCTAATTATAGGTCGCACTTAACAGCTAAAGGCTAAAGACTACATAGCAATATGTAACCTGAATGAAGCAAATATATCACGCTACTTTTATAATTATTTAAGAACGTTGTATCCTTTTACGTAAAACTACGTATCGTATCTTGAATAGTGGGCCCGCCAAATAAATGCTGAAAAGTAAGTGTAATATAAGTTGTCGTAAGTGTCATATAAGTTGTCGTACACAAATTCAAAGACGTATGGCCTTTTTAGGAATAACGAACTGATAATGACACACACTGATTTGCCTTGGCGTGCTTATAAGCAGCTTTCTGCTTTTTCGATATCCTGCTATGTCAATATAACTAGTTTTGTTCCTACATCCTGTTCTCTTTTTTACAATGTGCTGCTTATCCCCAAAGCGCCTTGGCGGAACATACACAGAAATATAGGTTTGATAATGCCAGGTGAGATATGTGGTCTGTAAACTCTGTTCGGCCGTGCTGACGGTTACGCTGCAATACATGATGGATCTCGTTGATATCCAGGGCAGTCTTTATATGCTTGAGCTATTTGTACATTAGTTGCAGTTCTAGGATTAGTTTGATGCGAAGAAGGACGTTACGCTACAAAATTTATAAAATAGGATCAAAGACATAGAATTTACGATTGTAGCAACTGCAAAAATAGAGACTTTCACAGGATACCTGTTTATGATAGAATAAAAACGAAGAAATTTCTGAACACCTGGTAACTTTGTTCTCGTTGTGATATCAAGATCCTAGTCGATCACAGCGTGTAGAGGTCTAAAATTCAGCGATGAGCTTATAATTAGAGCATAAATAAATGCTGAAGTTGACTTAATTCCATTGAAATGAAATGCCAATGGTAGGAATGACTCACTTAGTTTGTTTCCTTAACGGCATTTACTGCATCATCAGTTAAATCCAAATATGTCGCTTGAATCACCTAAGATAGTCTTCCCGTTCGCTAGAGCCTTTCGTTGCTAACATCTGCCAAGTTGATTCAGCGTTGGTGATTTGTCACGTCCGGTTAAGTGTTCGTTCGCGATACATTGTTCAGCTGATCCGAAAGTGACAGGGTGAGCTCAGCCGCTAGTTAGCCCGAGTTCAGATCAACGCATCGTCGTTGCTGATGAGTCACGGCCACTTGCGCCAGATGCTTTTCAATGCTATTCGCGTCCGTTGTTACGCGTCCGGGGCTCGGTCCATGGTACTGCAGTAAAGCCGTCGTTTATGAAGCAGGAAAAACTTCTCCGCCGCTAGTTCCACGTTTAGACAAGATCCACTGTACAACAATACAGGCATACGATGTTTTGTATACGTAAGTAATGTTTAACTGCCGCCGGTGACCAACGTTCGCTGATCCTGTACACCAGCGAAGGACAGATTTATCCGCGCTCTTAGCCAGGCCACCTGAAACGATCTAAAGAAGCCTGCTGAAATACTAGAAGCGAAGAATTTTACAGAAATGTGTCAACGTACAATATGCTACGTATGTGAGGAATATAATAACAGCTACGAACTAGCTCGAGTTCGACTGTTTGGAATCGGTTAGGTTTACCCGTATGGCTATGTTGGACAACAATATTGCGTGAGGTGATAAGGCCAAGAATGCAATGTAAAATGCCAGTGATTTTTCGTGCTGAATTTAGGCAAAAGGTTATATCAACCTACTATTTCTTCAGTCGAATAAGTAGGATAAGGTGTGCTTCTGTGCTGGTGTCCTTTACATGCGTCGAGTGGCGTTCTTTGACTTTGGTGATATATCAATAAGGGTACGTTGTCCAAAAACAAAAACGCTTTTAATCAACGGTCATACAACTGAAGTAGAGGAAAAATCAAATAAAAAAAAAGACAGCTCATGTTCATCTAGTCGGCTTCCACACAGACCTCCTCATGGTAAATTAGATTCATTGGTTTTTTGGTTTGTTTTTTTCACTTCATTTCATTCGTTTGTATGTTGTGTGGGTAAGTTCGTATCACAAATCTTACGATAACCTATTATTAATAGGGACAAACTTGCCGATCGACAACTAGACCGGTGACTTGGTACGTCACAAATACGGGATCTTTGTTGCCTAGGAAAGTCGTCTATATAGGTGTAGCCCACCCTTGAAATTGTCTTCTTTCTTTCGTAAAATTGCGTTTTCTTTCATTTTCTGTATTTTTAAAGTGAAGAGGAAGTGGCGACAACTCAATGGCTTTGCATCTTGTGAAAACACCATCTTCCTTCAATGGAGCTAAATAACAACCTTGTAAATATTCACAGGCGAAGTTCTTCAGGATTAGCGCTCAGAACGATATTTATCATGGGCTAAACAAAATTAGATGGCCTGTTCATAAGTTTGGGCCCTCTCAGAAGTACCACGAAAAAAATAACAATACACCCCTTAATCTGACGCTACAACGGTCAAAATTTTTCCTTGAAATGCGCCGCATGGATAAACGTGGCAATTCATTGCTAGCACTTCTACAAGAATGAGTCATCATAGTAACGCAGAGTAGTTGACATAATAAAAGTATACGCGCTGCACATAGGGATTTCGGACGAAGCAAACAACGCGCCAGGATTTCCCGCTAGTTTTCATAATAACGAAAATGAGTGTCATAGGGTACAATAAGTACTGTATTTTATTTCTACACAGTTAACATCGTACCTTGTTCTATATGTGTTTGTCAAAAGCATGCTACACTTACAAGCTGTCACTAGTTAGCTTGCAATTTGAATAAATAATGATTTTAAGCCATCGAGATATATATGTTCAGCCAAAAGCAATATACCCTACCACCATACTATCTACGGGCCAAATGCCCGTTTCGTAATCGCTTGGTTTTTTTAATGAAACTTCCGCCTTTTTGCGAGTCTGTGCTTCTGTGCTGTAAATAGAAGTGAATGTCTACTTTGTTTTTTCTTTATTTTGACGATGGCCATAGTAACGATATTGATTGTAACATCCTACTGGGCATAAATAACTAGTTAGTCAACGCATGTCTAATACCATACGAAACTTTCGTTCGTTTTCCTACAGAACTAGCTTAGAGGGACAAAGGATCGGGACGTACAAGTTTTGCGAAATCTCCACGAGTTCGAAGTCATGTTAGTGACGCAATACGTTTATGGGATGCGGCATATTACCACACCTGAACACTCGCGTTCAACACTTTCTACTTGGCAGACTTCTTCAATGTTTTCTATAAAGCTATGATTAAACGCTTGAAGAAACTTCGACCCTAGCATATGTTCCTGCAATAGGCCAGTAGTTACCTGTACAAATTATTTATGAGATAGGCTAGAAATTTCAACCATGAATCCTTGCTGCGTACTTGTTACGCACACTCTGAAGCCAGTAACATTTCTTAAGCGGTCAGAAAGAACTCTAACATGGGAAATATATTTTCATCAGTTTCAGCATCAATAAAGGTCTCCGAGATGCCGTTCTACTAGCCCAATGACAATAAAGTAAGCTTTAAATTCATTTCCTAATAGTAATTATTACTCTAATAATGTAACAGAAAATCACAGGACATCTACTGAAGCACATTAAGGAAATACAGGTAAAAATAATGTCGGCAATAAGCCTTTATAATGATTCATAAATCACCTTAGTGCATTATTTGCTTGTGTTGATAAGATGGATCATTGAAGCAGGACGCTGAAGGGGGCGACAAGAGACCGGCTTAAAACAAGTACAAGCAGATATATCTGAGAGAGACACCTGTAGTTCCCAAGTGCACGCATGCGACGTCATACCCCTTCATTTGCCGACCTGCAATACACCTTTTCGTAAATGATAGCCACATCCAATTTTTTTTTTCTAAATATTCAAAGCCCGTCTTTGTTAGGGTACCGAATCACGATCGTATGCCCGAGAGAATGCAAGACAGGCGCTTTAAAGGTACGTTTCATTAAAACAAATCCGTTTTCCCTTCATAGATATACTGGCGAAATAAAAGCCATATCCACAAAAGTATAGCCAGGTAACATTTGCATCTTCAACCTTCAAAATAACCCGTTTAGTCACGCATACTATGTTGTATATAGACCCGTGTGTACACACTCGTACTCCGTATATTTGCACGAATGTTCATTCCCCCGTGTTTGTCGTTTTGCTCGCTGTTCCCTCATGACATCGCCGATATGACCTTGCCGATGCCCTTCTGCATACACGAGTCGCTCGAAGCTGGCAGAGTGCGATTCTGGTCTTGTACCTCTGTGAAATTGAAGCGGCGGGCTAAGGAGGTCTAATGAACTTCGAGGGTTGTTCTTCGCTTCGCGGTGTACGTCCCGTTCGCTGTAGCTTTAGTTCTCTTTCACGTAGCGCTAATGCTACCAGCTACTGCTTCTGATAGCGAAGCCGGTGCTCATTCGTCTCTTCCAGCCACTTCATAGAACGAAGTGGCGATGGTGGCGTACGTGCGCGCGAGCACATGCTTCACTCAAGCTCAGTCAGCCGGCCGTTTGTCAGCCGAGCCGGTGAAGTCAGGCTCGATCGCGGTATTCGTGTTAGTGCTGATGGTTTTGAGTGGAGCTCTGTGGGTGCAGCCGCTGCTGCTGCCGCATCCATTGCACTGTGACTGCTGTGGCTGGTGCAGCCGCGACTGGCACCGCTGAAGACGCTGAGGAGTGAGTGAAAACCCCTCGGATGCGGCCGCTCGTCAGTGGGTGAGAAGGTGATCCGGTGGTATATATTGTTGAGGATGACCCAGTGGCAAGAGTAACCCGTCGTTGGTCCCGTTGATGCTTCTGCTTGGTTGTTGACGCAGTGGTCGTCGCTCAGTTGCTGATGAGAAACAAACTAATGTTTTGTCGATTACGTTGCTGTGCCGTGATCTGTTTCTGTGGTGGTCAACAGCGGCAATAGAAGGAATATTAGCCTAAACAAGTCGCAAACGAAACACGCTTATAGCAAAGCAGCGGCTCAGGGAAAAGAACGACTTGTTATTGCACGGTGCAACGGCTTTTTTCAACGGCAGTCAGAGGTAATCGGCCACTGTGTTCAACTCCGCCTGCCGTCGCATTTAGCCCAAAAGTTGCTGGAGCATTCGGTTGAAGAAAAGGTCGAAGCTCTATTCGTTGGCGGTTACAATCAACTTTTGGGTGTTTAACGAGAATCCGAGGAGACAACAGCACACGGAAGTGTATCTTATGATCAACGTTCAGTCCGTCAATACGGATTTTCTCTCGACGTCGAAGTTGACGTTTTCTTGAGACGGAAGCTGACTGATTTCGTGCAGCGGCAGATGTGAGTGGCTAGTAACGAGAACGGCGTTGTCTTCGCTTATACGTGTGTTTGTCCGTGTATTTGTGTAACGTGACAAGTGAAAGGATCAAAGGAAAAAGAGTTAAATGTGAAGTGTACTTCGCACAAAATAGACATACTGAAGACGGCCGGTAATACGGAACACGCTTAGGAGAGTAACAGTATCAGCAAGAAGACGAAGTCACACACATAGGCGCAGGATGCTGACAATCACGCTTAAAGTCGGCCAAAATGTGAAGGCGGCCACAAAGGAGGTACGCTTAAACAAATTGAACCATATAGTTTTCTATATTGAAAATTTAACAAGATAGGCAAGTACGTGTAAAAAGAGCGAAGCGAAGTTGCGAGCCTTCCCATCCGGTTCGACAACTATGATAACGGCAGTGATAATTTAAATGGTCTTCTTGGCGTTTAGATAAATAGGTATATGTCAGCGGTTTGAAGTTGTAAAAATATCTAGGAAATATGGGAGACGATGTCATCACGGCATTAGCGTAGCCGTTCGTACATTTCGGCTGCACTCCGGAAACTGGGTACGACGACAGGAAATTTCACCTGCATATACGTTATGTATACGACACGCGCACGAATAGACTATTTGTAAATTTATCGGCCGTATAATCTATTTGACGATTTATATGGAGGATTCACTTTCGATCGGTCTTCTGGCAACGCTTGTCTGTACGCAGATTGTGAACAGTGGTTGAGCCAACGCTGCGGTCGATGACAGGCCAAGACAGATGTTATTACTCTTGAAGTAACTCTATCGCGGTAGGAATCCCTCTTCCGAAGTACAGAATAATCAGTCTTCTTCAACTTTCTCTGCGTCAATTTTTTGCGATAGATATTTCTCGATATCAAACACGCGTTCTGGCAGCGAACCAAGGCTCATTCACTATAGTCACAAAAACGGTAAACGTCGTGGTCATTCTAATGGACAGGAACTAATACTATGGATATATTTTCAGATCAGCGGTTGCGTCTATTATTTTATAATGAAATAGTTGCGCACGGTCCTACATTCGAGTGGTTATCGTCAGTCAACAGACGACGCCAGCAACAACAAGTAGATAGCCGCTGGATCAAGCAAATACACCCTGTAATGGTGTACCTTTAGCCTAAAGTGTGTATTAGATCTGTAAATGATAATGTGTTGTTGAGAGTCTATGAGGCATCATTGTCACACACTCGACACGGTAAAGCAAGATGGCTCAGGCTGGCTCTTGTGCTGTACGCCTGTTATGCAGCACGCGTCCTGATCGATGTGCTAGTTGTACGAAGCACGTACTTACTGATCCGCCATCAAGCAACATTCTAACTCGATTTTCATAAGCAGACCTCGAAAAATATACAAACTTTTCCCGTACTTCTTTCTTCGCAAAATATCGGTGTTCTTGCCGCTGACAAACCGAGTCCGCCCGATATTTGTCTGAAGTACGATTTCTGTCAGCGCTGGATTTAAGCTTTTAGCAGAATCAATCGATGTAGAGCCAAGCACTGATAGAGATACCTTCATGTGAGCAGCAGCGACTCGGCAGAAACGATAACAAAACTACACATGCCATCTTGTTTTCGTCACCGTTGAGTTTTGAATGTGTTCGACTTGGGCCTGCCGCTCGATTTCTTTTTGGCTCGCGGCACCGGTGTTTGTCGCCCGCGGCCAGAAATCTGGCCGCTGACTGCAATGGTATCACTGACGATCAAGAATTCGGTCAGCGGAAGAGTATACAAGAGCAAAAGTAAGCGTCAGGCTGTTCAAGCACTAGTAGACAGCGTCAACATGAAGCAGCTAGGAATCGTTAATGACGCTGCTACAATGATGTTCCACACACAAATATGTGGCAACGACACAATGGACTCGGTACATCCTTTCGACATTAAATTGTTTCAGATCTCTGATAGGTTCGATTAACTCAGCTTGCCTATGGCAGGCGGTGTTTATCGACCTAGAAAGTACGTAACGGATAACACATTACCGAGTAATTTAATTGTACGCCGTGGTGAGCGATAAAATTATCAGATCCAGTAGCATCGACCGGGGGCGAATGCATAATAGTACGACGGTAATGCTAGTATCATTGTTTGTAACTAGTGTAAAAGGAATTAGTCTACGATTATATAGTATTGTTGAAAAAGTAACTAAAGTAAGGTGGCAAATCAGTATTCTACGCCGGTTGAACGTAACAAAGTTTTAGCAGGCTAAACACTTCGTACTTCCCGTAATGCATAAATGTCGGTTTGTCATTGTAAGTTGAACAATTTTACATTGAACGTAACTTCAGATTTTTCTCACTTCACTCGCTAGGATGTTTATTAGAGAAAGATAGAATTCGGAAGCCCGCAGCCCCGAAATCCTATGTGTCAGCTCGCATTTATATCATTTTACGAACATAAGAAATTTAAAATTTCTAGTAGTTCAGGAGAAAACTTTTTGACTGATTGATTTTTCTGTTGAAGTCTTTAAGTTACTAAGGTTAGGCTTGATGCGTCGACTTGTTGGTTCATAGCTAGCTTGTCGCCGAGATTTGTTCCGCCTTCATTTTTCAGGTAGGTTTGTCAGTACATTACTTGAGGGTATATTCGCTTTCTTTCACCGAAAAGCCCAACTCGATACTAGGATTGCTGCGAATTCTATGCCACCTAATAGCCCATTTGACTATGGGAATTCGATGAATTTATTATTAATTTTATTATTAACTCTATCTTATGACCCCAAGTTACTCTATTCGAATATAAAAATGCACACTTTAAAAAGCGGCCAAAAGCTTCAAGTCATAGATCCTTTTTGAAACAAAAGGACTTCGCTTAAACTAGTATAAGTCGGAAAAGTTGTTTAGTAAGTTGGAGAACGCGTCTACGGAATTTCTATTCAGTCCTGCTTTCATAATAAACGAATATTTTGATATTATATTCCACCGTGAAAGGTGCTATTGCCTTCGGCGAGCGATATAACCCCTAGTATCTGCAAAAATTCGGCGGAGGATGGCCACTCGTTGCGTCTCAGACGATTTTGCTCTCTGAGTCGAAGCAGCCGATAATTTCTTTGGACGAGAAAAATATCGATAGAAGGCAATTTAAGGCAATACTAATGGCAAGCGTGGCGTATCGATTCGAAAGAAACTAACATAGATATTCGCTAGTCGTTTCAATCCTATATAGTACGAAGGAACATAACAAACTTTTAGCACCGTAAGTACTACTAACGTTTACTCTACAGAATTACCTTTTATTACATCAGAAAAATTATCTTCGTCGATCATTATTTATAGATCGTATCTAATGGAGCGCTCATCGTAGGCCCCTTACCAAAGCTATACTCAGCTATCGCGCAGAAGTCGTTTAGGCAGCAAGCAGACAACCATAAATTGATGAGCGTTAATTAGGTCCTTTGCACCTATTAATAATAAACAATCGTAAAATAGGAAGTTTAAAATAGGAAAATAGAAGGAAAAAAAAATGTTTATATGAATTGATAATACTAAAACCGATGTCAATAGGTAACGACTAGAAATCTCCTTCAACTACGGTACGATTCGTTGGTGATGGAATCAATCTTTTTATATAGGTTTTCGTCCCACTCAATACTCAGCATCTATACGTAGTGTCGTACTCTGTGAGTCGAAATAAAGAGAACTGAAGAATAAAATGTTCAATTAAATATAGGGTGGCGTTGTGGGTCAGCTAGTCGATAAATCAGCCAAGATGTGAAACGCACAAGGATATATTTCCATTCCAGAAGGTGTGCGTCATTGTATTACATAAGTATTCTCCAGCAAAGGCCCGTCCACAACCAAAAACGACTCTAAAACCGCGGTATGAGCACTATCACCTTTGTAGCTTGCCAAGCCAACGAAAGGCGCACTACGGCGAGTTGAGAAGAACCGAGAAAAACTATGTTTTCGCAATCCGTATTTTATATACGACAGATGCTGCATACATCTTATACCTCTAAAGATGAACAACAGTACCTTGTTATTACTAGGCATCACGAAAATTGACGACAGCGTGCTAATGTCTGCCGACAAGGAAGCCCATAGCCTTAAAACCTGAACACGTAGGTGTTAGAGGTGAATCGACGTCGCTAACATCATTGGTTCCCGGACGGCGGATTTGTACAATCAATATCACAAGTACATGGATTGGCTGATTACGACGGCGATCGATTTATCAATCGACCATTATTATTGGGATGAAAGGAAAAAGACGAACGATCGTGCCTTATTGTGATTTTTGCCTGCGATAAAGTAAAAGCAATGGAATAGAAAACGAAGGGGCGTAGTATTCCGACTCACGCGTTTGTCTTGTCTAAAGAAGCTCAGGCATAATGGCACAACTTCATCAGTTCCAACGAGTGCATGAGGTGAAACTGTCAATTTTTTCTGGACAAGACAAGGAAAGCAGGAAACGGACTATTCAGACGTTTATGAAGATAGGTCACTAACTGACTGAAACTAACACCACGCTTGGTCTGAGGTATTTACCGGAACCGTCTGTCCGTTAGCATCTATTTGCTTATTTATACCGTCGATGTCATCGCCGAATGTCTATGAGAGCCCAAGTAGGTTACGACGACAAGTACTGCTTACTTTTGAAAAACATTTTTTGTGCTTAGATACCATGACTTTTTCTAACTTTTTTTTATGGAAATCGGTGACATTCTATCTAGATGTCATTTCAGAAATAAGACATTTCTCCTAATGATCTGACATCTTGCTAAGATATCCAGACTAGCGTCTGACAGGTTTAGCTGTCTGAAGCATAAGTGAAAATATATAATCAACAAAGCAGTTGCTTTATGTAATACCAATAAGCAAAATTTGCTTATGACGCGATTTCATCAGTCCAAGCCGTGTTTCCTCCTGTTGGTGTCCAGCATGAGGTATACAGGCATTAAGTTCAATCAGTAGAGCTGTAGTGTGACGTGTCACTTATTGTTCTTCTTCAACAGCTCTCCTATCATACGATAGAGCGGATATAATTGCTTCAGGCAATTTTTGAAAAATTCTGTTGTGTTTCAGTCTGCGTCATGCGCGTTCTGTGGACGAATGAATCAACGGGCATCGAGGCCATCCTTGGCCGACAATTTTGTCGGTGTTAAACGCAAGTATAACGCTCACACAATAGTGGAACGTTCCTGCGCCATTCGTCGACGATCTGATGTTTGACTAGACCATGCTATGACTTGTCCTACTTTCCCATGGGCCACGTTAGCGTTAGAAGTTTTGTTAATTACTCAAGTTTACTAAATTTAGTAATATAACTCGAAAATAATACTCTCAGGAACTACGAAGACGTAATGTTGTATAACAGAAATTAATTGCTTTTTTTTTTCCTTACACCACTAGCATTAGTCACCATTTGATAATTTATTTATATCCTAATACCGGGAAGTTTAATGATAAATAAGTTATATCGTATCTCTTGGTGAATAAAAAAAAAAAACACATTGTATACTTTCTCAATATTTAGTTGACGGTCTGAACGAAGTCTAGTACTTGCTGTGTCTACAACCAGGCTCTCAGAAGTAAGAAGTCTCCACTTCTACAACTTCATTACTGGATACTATGTGAGCGCTTATTACAGTTTTTGACAGTACGCAAATAATTTTTGTACGGTTCACTACGTATCGTCACGAAAAACACCAACAGTGACGAGCAGAGACGGACCATTGAATGGATCAATTCTGCGGAATCCCCTTCTGAAAGTGTTCATGCCTTTTCTTTAGTTGCACTAAAGCTTCGTCACTAATTGCAATTTATTGACTCTTCCTTGAGTACGTTGCCTTGATCAGGACTATCTTCTAATATCAAGCTAATACTGATGCTAGCGACACGACTGAACAGCTACTCCACCTTTGCTTCGATGTGTCCTGATGTCATGGCTAATGTTTGGTAAACACCGCTTGCCGAAATCTTCGTCGTTAGAATTCGTCAGAAATTTCTACAGACTGAAGTATTAGCTGATGGCATTATTGGTATAGCAAACAGCCTCTAACGAAAGGCCACTTTTACATGCTTACTTATCGACCATGTTGATTCGGGTCCTAAGGAGAGCATGTTTGTTTGGTAAGAGGACAGAACCGTTCTGATAGACGAAGGCCAGATTAGGTCGACGTGCTCTAGTGTATAAATCGTATCGGCGGCTGAACTGGTATAAACAGAAACAAGAATAACCGAGATTGTAATAAGGCTGATCACTTTCAAGGCTATGGCCTTCGCTTCTACTACAACAATGCTGATAGTATACAGCCTCCGACTGTGACTGCAACAACGATCTTTTGCCGATTCTCGTCGATCTATCGTTCGCTGATGATTATTACATTACCGCGCGCTACAGCTTAAGTGGGGGCAATCATATAAGCGCAACTTTTTCTTGGCTTGACAATATACCCTCAACAACAACACGAGAAAATTCTGACAGAGACGAGCCATCAATAAATCGCTTCTACCGGATTCTCTCTTGGTGGCGCTGATCCTTTTATTTCGGCAGTTTAAGCTGCTACCGCCGTTTCCGTCGTCGTCCCGATCCCCGTTTCCCTCTACAATCCTACATCTGACCCAGAAGAGTCCCTCCCGTCGTGTCTATGACAGCTGACTGCGAGAGCTGTCTAATCTCAATGACTGCAGGGGTCTGACTCCTGCTGCTAACAGTCGGCACACACGTGCGTAGACGTAAACGCAATTTCCTTGCTGATGCGTCTATTTCTTGTTAGCACTGCCGCTTCGGCAGCAGCCGGGCTACACGAGTAGTGGCGGCTCCGCGGTTCGCTTCTTGGCTAACATTCCGACAACTTTTCCCTTATTTTGTTGTTCCTTCCGATCGGTCGCCAAACGGCAACAGGCCTGGACGGCCTGCAGGACGCTCAGAGAACAGAGCAACACACGAAACAACAGAGTCGAGTCGCTAATCGTAGCAGTAGCACTATGGCGATGCTAGCCGTAGTTGCTGGAGCCGTACGGCCGACACCACTCCTCCTCTAATATTGGAGGCATTACTAGTGCCAACGTCAGCCTCTCTGATCTTCCGTTGATGGACAGAAAAAGAACGATGACGATGACGACGACTGTGAGCAAACAGACGAATTCGCGCACTATTGCAAAAACCTACCGGCGTGAGTCGCAGACAGCTCTTCTTCGCGCATGATCCGGTCCAAACTACGGTAGCTAGGGACGCCTGGCGACGCTGGGCGGTTCCATGTTGTCGTAGAATGGCACAGAACGTCGGTGGTGCCGGCTTATACAAACTGTTGCCTGCAGCCTGGCGAGTTTACTCTACCACTACGAACACCGCGACTGCGATGAGAGCGAAAACGACAACCAACAAAAGTAGCAGCGTCCCTTCAGGTTCTCCTATGGCAGTGTTTTTGCCGCTGTTAGAGTCGACCACAACTTTACAATATCGCTGGGGCTCTTAATCGTAGTTGCTACTGTCCATAGAAGTCAAAACTAAGCGGAGGCAACAGATGCAAGAACAGCATCAGCGGCCACCGAGGGGGTGGGCGCAGCGTCTTTGGAATGGGGCCACGGCTGGGGAATCGGGTCGGAATTATTACTCTCTTCTCCTTTCCACCAACCGATCGACCACCCTAACGCCCTCCCTCGGCAATCAGACTGCCAGTCAGTCCGAGGATCGTGTTGGTCGTCTACGCCCAAGTTGGGAGAACGATGCGAAAAAATCGCGAGCGCCAGACGGCCACGCCGCGCTGCGTCGAGCTGCTTTGCCCTGTGCTACGTCACATCTCGATCTGCGGGGTGGCTAATGACCACTGCCGAGAGACTTCGAACGAATGGACGATTAAATGGTTAGCCTTTGTATATCTGTGCATCTTCCCATTTATTGACTACTCATTCTCTTCTCCTCCCCTCCCCGCCCCGTTTTTAATGTTATGGCCTTCGTATTTGTAGGACATGTTGTCGGGGTCATCCGCGTAGATGATCCTTTGGTAGTACAGTTTGAACCAAGTTTTGAATTCGAACACACGGTGGCCATTGTAATACACGAAGTTTTCATATTTCTTTTACTTTTACAGTGATGAATAATAACTGAACTTCATTGTTTTTTTATCTTTGTATGTATGTGTGCTTGACTGTTTGTGGTTGTCCATACTACCTGCGTCTATTGTAATGACAAACATTACCATAGCTCCAGCGAATTTTTTTGGCCGGGCGGTAAAATCGATTTTCAACGGGATCGCTAAAGTTTATTGTCCGATGAAATAATGGCGTCATCGATGAAAAATGTTATGGTTATTATTTTACTGTTGGCACACGTACAGCTTTGTCGGTAGGTTTCCTTCAGTAGTTTCCGGTTATCCGAAGAGATGGTCGTAAGGAACAACCAATTTTACGTTTCTTGAGCGCTGCTGCTGCCTGAAAAAGGAGCGTTCCGAAAAACACTTGCTAACCTTCTATGCTAAAGCGAGTATATAGCTACTTGACAAAGGAAACGAAGCGGTCATGAAGGTATTAATTATAGCAATGTGTCCTATAGACGCCCGGCAAATGAGGAACACTGTTATGATAATGATTTCAATTCGGTATCTGCAAGCAATTGCAAGGGGCGTTCTTACTTTCAACTTTTATCATACGAAACATTTAATTGTCCATCTTTCGTTGTCTAAGCCGAAATTTAGAACAATCCAATCTGTTTTGATGCTAAGAGTCAAGCTCACGAGCGCGATAACGATTTCAGAGAAAACGCTGGTAAAATTCTCTGTGAAGTAGGCTACAGCATTGGTAAAGACAGCCAATATGGAATACCAATTGGTAGCTCGGGGAAAGCTTCTTGACTATCGATGTAGTAACCAGTTTATCCCAATAGTTACAGAGGTTAGATATCCATCTGCTTAGTACCTGATTGTCTATCTGCCCGTTAATATATGTATATGTTGGTATGTATAGAAAGCTGCACACGATAGCTTTATCAAACTACTAAATAAATGACTGCGAGTATAGCTAGCGAATCCGTGCAGTAAGTGTATTTTCGCACATAAGCTATGATAAATTAAATACGTAATTCAGTAAACTAAGTCGACGCTATATGGCATATCCAAAGTTGCATCGTTACCCCCAGTAACTATGGGTCCCCAGCGCAGGGGTATCACGTGATTACGCGGTGTTATAATGGCAGGGGCATTTCAGCGGGGTCTGATTTACTACTATAACAACATAGCGGGTGAATCAGAGTTCTGAGAGCGTATTTTTATGTCACATATATGTTAGAGGTAAAACGTCATTTCTAGTTAAAGAACAAGTTTAATAGGTCTGTTCAACTCGGGTTCTTCTCCGAATGATCAGTATTCCATTGACTAAGGACTCTGCTAAGTTTTTAGGGTACCGCCAATGTGGATCAACTATTGTATGTTTTTTTTCTCTGAATTATCACTATATGCGACAATATGATCACTCATAAGAATCGTTCGTAAAGGAGCTCGTCCAGAGATGCCTGTCAGATTTTCTACTGGATAATCCTACTCTAGTTTACGATGTCACTATTTTACCGGAGCGACTTTTTCGTTGCCGTTGACTTGCACAAACAAAATCACGATCAGCGCCATGTTAAGCGGACGCCAATTCGGCAGCTCGTCACTGCCGTTAGGAGTCGCTTCAGTCGAGAGATCAGAGTAGTGACCTGACGCACTTTTCCTCAAATGCTGTTCAGATTTGATTTTGGTTTCAGGCAATTTTTACGCATATGGAGTAAAACTGACTTGGCAAACGCTGGACTTAGACGCCAGATCTTGAATCAACATGTAGAACATTTGATACGACTTGACGCACCTACTTGAACTATAAGGGAAGATATAGTCCGGATAGGTTCTCGCAGCATGCTTCTGCCGCTCAGTGCACACATATCTACACTATATAAACGCTTGGGGATGCTGGAATAATGTTTGTATTATTTACATCTTTGTTTAGGTTTATCCGGCAGTTCAAGACACCGAAAATTAAGCGGATCAAAGCGACGCTGCTACGTTTCGTGATAGACCGAAGTTTCAAATATATGCGTTTCAAACTATGGCCTGGATGACGTCATCAGATGTAATAGAGAATATATTCACTGACCAAAAACATTACGCGAAGTGAGCTGATGGATTCTGGCAAAACCCACATGGAAATATATCCATCTGAAGGAGAATGGATAATCTCGCCAATGACAGCTAAGGGGAATAGGGATTAGCAATTTGAGAAAATAGGACAAATGGGTGCCGTCGTTCTTATAAATTTTATTTATCGTTGTACCTATGGTATAGTCATGGTTGATGCCTAGACCGGCGTTTGACATTATACAGTAACTATAATCATAAGGGCAAATTAGAAAAGTGTGTTTACTACACCCACATGCTATAATGCCACGAAGCGATCAAATGATGGCCGCAAAAAAAAACTAAGACGGCAATTGGTTAAGAAGAATCTACAACAAATGTACTTGTACAAATGTGTTTGTACATTTTTTTTTTGTGTTTTTTCCTAACGATAATCACCCATCAAGAACTACGTGAAATCTTTTTATGGAGCTGGCAATGAAATTGTTGAGAAGGAATCTCTATTTGATGGTCGATCTAACGGCTAAACTCGATAAATCAGATATCGAAATTCATTGGTTTTTGTGCCACTTCGGGTTCAATTAGCTATGTCTTGTACTGCGTACACTTGCGTGCATGTCGTTCGTCTGCATGCATGAGTGAATGGGTTACTGATATGGTAACAATTCGTGTGACGATATATTGTTGTAATACGTTTTAAATCCGATGTCACTCCCCTCCTTATTATTAAGGGTATACGTTTTTGATTGATTGATTACTTATATTCGTCTGATGATAGATGTCGGACATGCAGTAACTCCATTGCCCCGAGGACCGGTTAAATTGATGAGAACTAGTCACTCTTCATGGATATGTAAAGTAAACATGTCTATATCTTCAAACCCGGATTGTTTTCTACCTCTTTAGTCGTCAGTCGCATTTTAGCGGGATCATTTATTTAGGCTATTCAGTAACCTCTACCTAACCGGTCAAAAGTGTGTGCTTTTACCGCAGAAATCGGTAGAATTTAACTATGTGTCAACGACTCAGAGCTATTTATGTATGATGACATCCACTCATTTTGTAAATAATTAAACAATCAGTCGATTTAGACATTACAAATATGTGCTTATTGAAATATGTAGGAGAATATTGGTTTCGACACATTATTCTGGTTCCTTAAGCATCGTTCACGCTAACATATTTTGTGAGATTTAGTAATGGCACCATGCACGGGGGCGCCGACCAAGTGCGTTGCCCTGAATTGTTTACCGTTATCATACTAGCGTTACGCTGGGTTAGCTACGGCTAATAGTACAAAATTAAATGTCCTAAACAAAGCGCAAAGTACATATAGTTTGCGTCTTACACACGTGTTATATACACGAAGAGATGGATCCAGTAATCCGCCTCTGAGCAGAGAAGGGAGTCCTGAAGGGGCAAACAACATTTATAGCTATGGAACAACACGTTAAGAGATATTCCACAAGACCTTCATATTCATTGATCCCTTATAGTAAGGCAACGATTTTTTTTAATACTATATCTTGATTAAGGCCTTGCGATAACAAAAACGTAATATGGCTATTATTTGGTTAAGTTTCATCATAAGTTAACAAAGGCGCTATTGCATTTCATGTGCAAGCTCGGATTGATCACAGCATCCTAAAAGCGTTCCCATAAGCTTCCTATACAAAACTGTCTATAAAATATATTAAATGATGAGAATAACTATAACGCGATGATGGTCGACCTAATTTCCGTCTTTTTCTCTCTATATTTCTACGTTGTTACAGCCAGCGGCCTGTAAGCCAATCAACGCAGTTCCGGTGAGGGAACTCCAGGAGCTCAAGGAAATCAAAGCGTCGGCGACTACTGAGCAACGGGCTTTCCTGGAAAATGATAATGATGCCAACAACGAAGGTGGAATCGTAGCCGGCGAATTCAAGGCCCAGATCGTGTGGCAAAACGTTTTCGTCTTTGTCCTACTTCATGGAGCCATGCTATACGGCATCTATGTTGCCCTTGTTCATGCGATGTGGAGAACCTGGTTTTTCGGTAGGCATTTTTAAAGTACTATATTATGTAATAATTAAAGGTACCAACAAGTGTACATAAAAAGTCTGTACATATGTATATCTATATTTAAAGTTGACAAGAAAAGCTTATGGTAGTTTTACTTAAAGTTAAAAACTGGTATTTTTAGAGACTAATTTAACGTAGTTGCAGCGCCTTCACAAATGCTTGCTGCCTAAATAGTTTTTGTCCTTTGAATTTTTTAGAATTTGAGCTTCTGTACAAAAAGATAACAAACAAATGTAAGTTCAGGACGCGGCAGTTTGACCCATTTATGTTCATTCGCTTACTTGTCCTGTACTGTCTACTCCTGTTCGCGTTTTCAATTATGCATTTGCAGCCCGTCATAGGTAATACTTGATCTGGGGTAACTGTCCCCTCACACGGAAAGCGTGTCATCATTAGAATTAAGTATGGCTGCAATAAATTATCTATTGCCCACTCAACACTTCGTGAAACCGCTTCGAACTAAGCTTGCCACTGTTGCTGATGTGAAGCACGCGGAAATATACAGTTGAACTAGATAGGCTAGTTTTCAACTTGTTTACCGTTAATGTATTCGTCTAGCTAGTAAGTTGAAAAGCAGAGCGTTGAAGGCAGAGCTCACTGAGCGTTCGTTCGTCAGGCAACAGCGCTTCCATTATTTATCTCCTTTCCAAAGTAGAATCCATATGTCTATT
This sequence comes from Varroa jacobsoni, assembly GCF_002532875.2. Lineage (NCBI taxonomy): Eukaryota > Metazoa > Arthropoda > Arachnida > Mesostigmata > Varroidae > Varroa > Varroa jacobsoni. The sequence continues at coordinate 15,672 of NW_019214047.1, read as the reverse complement.
GCTGTTTTACAATTTCACAATGTGTTATTATTTGTATGAATAACTTGAGGATAGCTAGCGGTATAGTCTACTTTTATGATCGGCAGAAACAGATATGTGGTTTTATCTAGCCCAAATTAGAAGGACTACGTGCGTTCTTCTTTTTCTTTGTCTTTTTCGAAGAGATATTGAAAAACAAATCTTCTCACGAAAGTTTATTGATGCACAGAGACGTTTCGTCGGTAGACGTTTAGGCGCTTGAAACGCACACTGGACCTTGCGTTAGCTATATTGAAAAGAATACGTTTGGCGTCTAGGGCAGCAATGACAGTGATCTTTTTACTATTTATAAGTGTCGCAACGAATATAGCCATGCTTAATACAGCTCCCAGGAATGATATGCGCTCCGTCACTTTCTGCAACTACAATCAAGCATTCGTATGCAGCGACGTCATAAATAGGAAACTTGACAAGGATTACGGCCTACTTCCGTCAAAAATATTCTATGACATTTAAACAACCAGCGCCATTGGCCCGCTGGGGAAATATTCTCACTAAATCACTTAATTATAAGGATGACGCCAACTGGCAAGTAGAAAATAGTTTACTTTGCTTATACGCCACTGCTTAATGTCTGCTTTTTATACAAGGTTTTCTTGTTTGTCGATACAATTTTTAGTAGCTCGACGGCGGTCCGACGTTATTACGTCGGCATGAGCTACTGGGGCTAGATAAGTGCCGGCACTCTACGGCGCACCACCACCATCAACGCATTTGCATTTCTGCTCAACAAAGACGCAGGCCCAAATTCACCGAAAGGTGACTATAATACGTGCTAGCATATAGTAATCATGACAGAAAACGATGACGGTGACAATTAATGAAAGTGAAAGCTGTTGGGTCAGGGCTTGGCGGAGTGAAAATCCCATCAACCACTGACCCAACAATAATGGGCTGGCAATGCTGTTAGCGGGTGTTTGCAGAAAGTCGCTTCTGTACAAGCGTAAAACAGCCTAACAGCCGTAACGAGAAGAAGTTGCGTACGTGTCTTTTTACATAACAATCCAAGAGCGGGCCCATTGTGAAAGTAATTAGTTGGAAATTAGACTTTGTCGTGCATAGTACTTGACGCCGCCTTGGGCACATCGAGCTATGTTAGCAGCAATTAAGCGTAGACGATTCCGTCGAAACACCTTAGACCATACGTGTCAAAGAAGATGTTAAGAGCTATAGCGACAGGCGTAATATAGCAAAAGTTTGCGTAGATTGCATACGATATTCGAGTTATATAGGCTTCGGTAGTCTATGGCAGACGAATTTTTCGAGTAAAATAGAGATGTTTGCGCTAGCACTAGAGACTTGAGGTTGATTTTGTTCGGAAAGTATTTTCGGAGCTGTGTACACTTTCCTCGCTAGATCTTAGAAAGCCATGTTTCCTGAAGACCGACGGTGATTTAGCGAAGAATGACCGAAGATGCGTCTACAAGGCAAGCTGGTTCAAAGGACTTCACGACTGCTACAATCTATCACTCGTGGAAATCATAATGCGAATGGGGCCGACTTTTACCGTTCGGTAAAACTAAACGAAGCAAAAGCCCTTGATCATTAGCATCGTACTGTGACATCTAGGAGGCTAGATTACCTGGCACGTGTTGCTGACAGCGGAATGTCTTCTCTGTAGGAGTGTGGCTAGCGAAAATTGTTATCGTGAACCGTTACCAAAGGAACCTAACCAAGCCTGTATAATTGAAGTATTACGCATTTCTCTACGATGTGTATCACATTGTAATTTATTAATTGTAGATTGATACGTCCGTTTTTCCTACTACTTTTATCGAGGAAGCGACGCGAAGGTCGGCCCCTTAAGGCCCTCGTGTCACCGTAAACAGACATCTACTCAACTGCTTCATGTTCTCTAATCAACAATGTTCCCGAATAGCTGTGTTCAGGGTCACCAGATAACGAACGGTTGAGACGAAGTACACAAGCAGATGCCGTTCGTCTAGTCTTCAAGTTACTTTCGTTTTGCTAGAATGACCTATTTATAGGACCTCTTTTCAAGAACGAGCGCGCAAAATGAGACTACTATTTAAATTCACGTAAAAGATTACACATTGCAACTTACGATAAATTTGTCAGGATCCTGCTAGTCGCCTGTCAAAGAAACACTAGGCAATAGTCAAATAAATGTTGTTCGTCAAACTTTCTGAGATCTGGCGCGAGACTTCGGTGTGGTCTCCGCATGTGTGAAAATTAAATCTGAATACTCTCATTGGGCGTTCGATTCCACCAAATGTTTACCAGAAAATCCTTTTCCTTTAAACGCAGCAAATGGCCAGCTTGTAGCTAGTTTAAAGCCACTCACGTCTGTGTTTACTGTTACTAGTTTCGTCGTTGTTGGGGTAATGCGTCCGGCATTTTTGAAAATACGTGTTCTTTTTACTGTTCCACTATGTGATCGTTTGCTTGATCTATCAAGTAATAAGCAGAAAGATTTCGCTAGCCTGTATCGTATTTACATTTTTATGTTGGCAACTTCATCAGAAAATCAATAGTACATCAAAAATGTCACGAAGTACTGTGAAGCTAAGATGAACAAAATTCAAAGACATATATATGTTGAATGGAGCTGCAAGTAGATCAATGAATATGAGTTGCGCGTTCTCGATGAGAAAAGTTTATAGTCATCGTTGAAAATCCTATTCAGTTGCGCGGAAATGATGCTTTGTCGGCAAAAACTTGAAAAGAAAAACATCGATGCTCAACCACGAGCGGGTGCAGTTTCATTGAACAAGCTAATAGAGTTTCCGTATTAATACCCAAATGATAGTGCGCTTTTCTCCCGTGATCCACTTTCATTGGTACTTTATTTTGATGTCTTGAAGTGCCGCGCCGTCTATATTCTCCAACATCACTTTTGAGGTTGCAGATGACATGCGTCTGTCCCTACAATCCCAGAAGAGAGGTCAGAGAGCAAGACAGAGCTTAATAGGAGGGTTGCTGCAAGTAGGGTGACGGATCATTGTTGGAAAACGAAAAAACATGAAGCTATGTTGGGTTCTAGAGCTTGAGATATCGGCGCGGAGAAGATTGGCTAGGAAGCAATTACTCCATCAAGAGACAATGGGCATAATGGTATATTTTTTTGTTCCGATCAGTGCGATAACATTCAGGTGCACGACGACAACATATAGAGCCGAATAATATCTCTGATTCAAGCTCTGCTATTAGATCGCAGTACGCGGTAATAAATATGATTCCGAAGCTATATTGGATTTCTGTCCGAAGTGATTTTCTCATAAACGTATAGGCCATGGGATTCTAGTTGTACCTGCACGATTTTCCTTCTTTCGAACGAAACACTGACTCCGTACGGCCGGACGTACATTGCTCTCAAACGTTACGTTGACACGATACTAACTGACATCGAGGTCCCGTAGCTGCATCTTCTTCCGCGGCTGTTACAGTTTTCGACCGTTTTGTTTGGATAACCTATATAAAACGGCTAACTAACTGTATTGCCCACGCTTGACGTTTGACGAGTAAATGACTTCATTTGCGCATGGACGCACCTCTGAATGACGCTTCAACCGTTATTAGTTCACGTTTGCGGCTGCTTACAATTAATTACCTATAACTTGTGACGGTATCCATAATTAGTATACGATCGCTGCTAGAACAACGAACTGGAAATACCCTAACGCAAAAGTATAGGCCGCCGCTCCGAACACTGACGCCAGAAAAGTGGCTGGTCGACCGGAAGCGCAGTAGTCGTTGTCCTGCTTCCGAACAGCAGCATAAGCTGCGACCCGCAGAAGCCGCTGAAAGAAAAACAGAAGCGAGATGACGTCCTGCAGCAACAAAAAACATTCGACCACTGCTGTCCCCAACTCATTGATTCATCGGTTGCCGGTCCATTGATCAACATAATAATATGTGTCTCTGTGCGTCTGCTTAAATCGCGGCTAGGCGTCGGTACTCTTCGTGTGGTTGTTATTACTGTTGTCGGTGATACTGCGGGCTAGTCAGTTGGGCAGATATGGGAATAGTAGCCCCTGCGGCTACTACTAATGCCATTACCGCCGACTGTTACCTTTGCCTCTATGACCGTTACGAATCACCAGCAGCGCCAGTACTGCGATGATGGCATTTTCAGATTGTGGCAGCACCACGATGACTAATCAACCTTTCAGACTGCGCCTGCTGTCCGAGCGAGCCGCTGTGGCAACTACTGCTGCTGCTGCTGCTGCCGCCGCCTTGTGGTTCGGTCCCACTGAAGTTCGCGGAGAAGCTGCTTCGCGATGACCGAATTTCGCTCCCGCGATGCTCGGTTAGCGCGGGCAACAGCCGCCTTCGAAGGTGAAGGCCCGCCGCCAACTCGGCTTCGGAAGCAGAAAGAAGACATTAGTTGGCGTTCGCCGCCGATGAAGCAGCAGCAGCTGATTATGGTGCAGACCCTGCGGTGATCGTACTGTTGTTGTTGCTGGAGCACAGCGTTTTGAGTCGACAGCGCAAACGTGCGTCTTGCTTGCAGCAGCTGTTAACTGTTCCTGCCACCTCAGCTACAGTAGCCTACGTAAGTTCGCTACGAGCAACGGTAACAACAGCAGAAGGCTCAGGCATCCAGGATCTTTGGCTGTTATCGGCTGACAGAGTCGGCAGTGGTACTACTTCATCGGGCCTTCGTTCTGCCATACTGGCACGGCGAGCAAAAGAACGAAGGATGAAGGAAACGATGGAGAACGGCAAACGATTGGGCTAGCGAAACCTCAGCATATGTTGCCGAATGGCCGAGAAAGATTGTTTATACGATGTGGGTCATATAGTAACACCAGGCCCATCGGGCTAAGGCGGATGTATTGCAACAGTTAACCGACAACAGCAAGATAAATCATGATGTAGTAAATATATCGTAACGCGGCAGCAAAACAGCAAACGCGACAGATGAAATTTCTGTCGAGAGGTCCTATAGGTACACTATAAAATGGACAACTCTATCACCATAGAACACATTCGAGCCAGGACGATCCAAATTATTGTGAAAATACATATATAGATTGTTATTTGTCCATCCATTATGTTGTTTAGTTTCCAGTGAGGCAATCTGGCTCAATAAAACATTTGCTACAGCCAAGCCAGTGGAACAGAAGGGTAATACGGAACGTAATTATCGATAAAAATGTGGTCGAAAAGTGGTCAGATGATAATGCTGCCATGTTGGCAACAATCGTTAAGCAGATGCCCGTTCCTGGGTCATTTCCTATGAGTAGAGCTACGATGACGTACGCGGATTATAAACGGAAAGTAAGGCTCTCAACAGTTTTGTCCTTGAACTTGTACTGTAGCATGTCATTTTCTGTATATGCCCACATCCAGAAATTGCTATAACATTTTATCTGTCCGGCTATTGCTTGTAACGTCGAGCGGTGCAGCGGCGCTCCGTTCATGCGCAATCGCAACACAGTCAGTTGTAGTAAAGCGCATAGTGTGCCGTCACAGCCGTCCTGCGATTGTGCACGTCCTTACGATGGAAAGGGCATCTCATCTTGATTCGTCGTCGCATATCGGGGTCGTCTAGTGAAGGTGTTCACAGACCCATTGTATTCGCTGCATCCGTGTTAAATCCGCGTATTTCATCTCTGCACAGCAGTCATGGCGTGAGTTTTAGAGTAGATATATACCGACTGTTGCGAGCCAACCCAGTTTCAACACCAAGCACTTATACCAAGAGAGTCTCAAGCCAGCCGTGAGTGGGCACTTGGCGCGCGTATGACACCGCAGATCCTTCCATATTTTCATCGAATTCTTCTTGACAACTTACCTGTCTGTCGGACATGAAACGCAAGCACCTCGCAGCTATGTGTACTTCGCTGAATGACTCTGATCGCGGAAAACAAAATCGAAAGGTGCAGCGAACGCCATCCGCGGCGTCGATGTTTGCCGAAATGGCTGTGTTCTACAAGTGGGCTGTGGCCAATTTTTCGGTCCATGTTATCGGCGACGGCGGCATGACGGCCGCGAGTCCTCGCTCTTCCGTTCAGTCAACGGAAGCGGAAGAGCCAACTAACTTATCAATAAATCGGCTATTTCGGTGTAGGAAAGGTGTCCAACAGCGCTGACGTTGCTGACAGAAACGGCGGCGATAACCATGACGTTAAGCGCAATCAGAATGTTTTTTTGGGCACCATAGAAATGACAGAACCAGGTCAAAACAAGAAGTCAGTACTATACAGCATGCCGTGTATGGTACAGCGGAGCCCTAAGGAAAAGGCGGAAGTACCTGGTCATTGTTTACGGTATTGTTATGACTTTTCGACGGACAACGTCTGCAAAGTAGGCGTACCGTGTGAGCTCAGCCGGACAGATGGAAGGTCGCGAATAATGGCTAGGCCCTGAATACTAACAACAAGAGCGGTGTACGCAATCAAAATCAAGATTGAAACGCATCTTTCGGCTTAAGACACAGATCCTAAGTAAATGCATTTTACATACATTAATGCATTGTTTTGGAAACATAAAATATCTTGATGAATAAGTGTGCCTACACAACAAAACATAATGTTAGAGAACATACAAAGAACAGCTATGGACAATCGCCACTTTCTCAGACGATTAGCACATCAGCATAGCTATCAGCGCCCGCTAGTGGAAAGCTAAGATTTTTCATCAGAACTTTTCCCATAGAAAGAGTTACAACATTTAGTTGTTACCTAAATGGGCTAAACTATAATTATGATACGCACCTCCTTATTTCAGCCTTCCTGATTGGTCAGCTTGCCGGCCTCGGAGTTACTGCCGGCGCTCATCGACTATGGTCCCATCGAGCCTACAAAGCACGTCTTCCACTTCGTATCGTGTTGATGCTCTTCAACTGTCTTGCATGCCAGGTGATATTATGGCCTTATATTTTTCCTACATGATACATACGAAATAACACGTGAGGTGCCTCTATCATCTATTTATTGCGGTCCCTTACAGGACGTTATCTACAATTGCTTTGCGTTTTCACAAATTAGATTAGGTTTTTTTGTGCGACTCGAGTAATACAAAAAATCTTGATTGAGTATTTTATCCAGGAGCATCCTGGTTTACATTTAGACCCGTAAAAGTGTTTGCGTTAATTGAGCGTGTGCCTGATTTTCTTTATATACCTTTGTTCGTACGCCGTTTTTCGTTACGGTTCATCTGAAAGTCGGTGTACAAATGCCATTTTCAACTAGTAACATCTATCATCTGCATATCGACAACCGATTAAAATGTTTACCCTGTAGAATGGCAATGTGAATGAATACCGTTAAACTTGGTCATTGAAAATAGTTTGTAACCCTGGAAATGTTTAGGGTGACTGATACGGCAAAAAACACATTCATACATAAAGTGGATGAGATTAAGGGCAACGCTAGACATAGGCATCATTTACTGAAAGGTTCTCGTAAAGGCACGCGTTACTGAGACACGATATTGTCAAACGAAACTGGCAGCATCTTTCAGTTCAATATCTGTGAGCTATTCAAGATGGCAGCATAAACAAACAGTGTAGATGGCTGAATGCTGCTATCTGGTGTCGAGGTGTCGCCAAAAAGATCCATTCATGGAAAGAATCAAATGGGGCGGGTAATGCCAGTCGCGGTTTCATTGCGGATATTTTTGTTCGTCTGTAAGGGACTGGTCGTTGGTGCGGTTTATTTGTTGTACGTAGCGCCAGTCTCTAAAATTTCTTTTCCCTTTCAACTAACTAAGTTGTTGCTCGCTGAATCGCTTTCTTCCGTATGTGGGTCCTATCACTGACCCTGCGTTCCAATTCAGAGACTAGCTTCTTACCGTAACAGTCATACCGTTATCAAACATGGTCAAGCTCGTAGTCCGGCGTTCTTGGATCTGTGGGCTTATCGCGTGAAGTCTTCTCTTCATCAGCACCTAGTCAGCCCATTTACAGAAACAGCCGGTAGACGGCTGGACGAACGTGTGTGTCGCATGTGGAAACGGCTGATGAATCTTGTTGACCTTTATTGGTTTGCTTTTCAAGCAACATAATTCAGTCTACTGCTGCTTCTACTAAGCTCACTCCGCTTCGCTTCTCTAAATTTTAGAATGACCTCTACGAATGGACTCGTGATCATCGCGTCCACCATAAGTACTCGGAAACAGACGCGGACCCTCATAACGTAAACCGAGGCTTCTTCTTCGCTCACGTTGGCTGGCTGATGTGCAAGAAACATCCAGAAGTGTTTCGTAAAGGAAAGGCCGTCGACTGCTCGGACCTTCTCCAAGATCCAGTGATCCGCTTCCAGCGCAGGTGGTATGTCCCCTTGACTACGTTTATGTGCTTCTACATGCCGACTGTTGTACCGTACTACCTATTCGGTGAAACGTACTGGAACGCTTTCTTTGTCTCCACGATGACCCGCTACGTGTTTTCGCTCAACTTTACTTGGCTCGTTAACAGTGCAGCTCACCTCTGGGGAAATAAGCCTTACGATCGTCATATCTCACCTGCGGAAAATGCCTTTGTTTCGCTGGTCGCCATAGGAGAAGGTATGAATCAAGGGTTTCGTAATCTAAGCAGTCAATTCATTGTTTGTATTTAGTGATGTTTCTTTATTCGTTTACGACTAATGACTTATATGCCTGCATGCGAATTTCAGCCGATTTACCAGATTGACACAGCTGTTAGCAAACAGCCTATTTTGAGCTTGTCTTCTTTTTTTTTTTTTTTTTTTTTTTGCCTAGGTTTTCACAATTATCACCATACGTTCCCGTGGGACTATCGTACGTCGGAACTCGGTTGGAAGATCAACTTAACGTCGATGTTCATTGAGGCAATGGCATACATCGGTCAAGCATACGACTTGAAGACAGTTCCGCCCGCTGTCGTTGAGAAACGCAAGCTTCGCACTGGCGACGGTACTAAGGACTGTTTTGACGATGCAGCAAATCGATCCCGCACTAAGGACTCGGAACCCCATCGCCATCATTACCACCACCATCATCATCACCCCGAGGAAGTCCCGTACGAGGAGATGTTTGGCCATCAAAATTGAGTGATTGTACATTCTAGCTGTATATTAATTCATTCTCAGGTTAGGTAACGGCGGCCCTATGAGGAACTCAAGGTAGTGCGACGCACCGAGTCCCTTCTACATGGGGGAATACTGTTAACCTCGAGCCGCCGACCTTCAAACTATTAATACTACTTTGCCGCAGGAGTATAGGACGCGCAACGTAGAAGACAAAGAAACGACAACGTAACCCATCCCATCCGTTGAGAAGTTGAAGATGACAACGATGAGTGATTATACGCCTCATTGATAGCAACGAGTCACGTGAAATATTCATGTGTCATCTACCGCTGAGTCTACGTGCCTCATCTCTATTTTACTCTTCAATAGGCCGCACAAGACACACATACATGTGTTCAATAGATGACTGAATTGAAAGTTTAGTGAGACTTGCGGAAATTACTGCTCGCAGAAGGCGTCTAATAAGAATAAACGAAAAGGCGTCTATCAACAAGGACACAGAGAATAAATATCATCTTGTATCTTGTTCATAATATAATTAAGTAAACAAATAAGAAAATAGTAATAATCATCGTAAATCTACAATAGGAGATGGCATAACATAATCAAGCAATCGCCGCCCACGAAAAACCTGGAGAGTCAGAGTGATATAATTTGTGATGCTATCTATCTTGTTGGTTAACAAGTGATCTTTATCAATTTTTCAGTTATCATATTCAATAAGAGATTACATAACGACTGAATAATCAGCTTACTGAGTAATGTAAAATGACTGAAAATAATCGTACAGCACGGGGAACAGAAGCACGGCGAGATAATAACAACGACCCAAAGTTAAGATGTTGACAAATACGAAGCCAGCTAAGAAAGCACTAATAAGTGAACCTCCTCGAGCGACGCTCTAATAGTTCAAGACCCCACATGCATGGATAAGTGCATAAAAAGGTCGGGCTTCCTATACTGAAATCTTTGTTTTTTCAACTGCTTCATTAGATTCCATCGAGTGACTAATGAAACGCTGCTGCTACTAGTAGTGAAGAGTTGAATTTATTAAATATTTTACGTTGTTATTGTACATAGTAATAATAAAGGAATAATGTGGCGCGTGCCCTAAAAAGGTGACACTGGAAGGATAAGAAAAGGCCTAATAGCATATTATTATAGATCTGTTCTTCGCGTAAGGGCTAGCAGATGTGAAATATTGTTGGAACAAGCAATAGAACGATGCCGTATGGGCTCGGGCCTAACAGCTGGACTTCTTTAAAATGTATTCATCGCAATTTTCGATTCTGTCCAGACACTCAGCTATAAAAAAAAAGCCGGTACAGTTAATTAAACAGACAAGCAAAACGTCTACTGAGTAATGAAGAAAAAAGCAATAACAATTGAGGCACCTAACAGAAATATATCTCCCATATTCCATCGATAATACACAAGTTAATAAACGTTTAATTTTAGCCTTTAGTTCAATTAGTAACTTATTCGTAGTTAATTAATAATAGGTTTGATCAGCAAACCAGTCGAGAGAGCGCGAAACGGGCCGGCATTGTACTCTTCTTTCTACGATAAAAAGAAGGTACCTACGAACCTGCAGCTTTCTTTTAGTTAGTGGTTGACTCTGTGTGACACGTTATTGCAATGTTAGCTCAATCCTACAAATCCTCAATCTTAAAGAGAAGAGCTAGGATTTCAAACTGAAGGTGCATTAATAAAAGTATAAGTAAATGAAACAGAGGAACCCATGGCAAGGGCTATTCAGAACTAACTTTTGACAGAAGAGCAACGATAACGGAATGAATGGGTGGGAACTTTAAATAGCAACACCAAGAAAGACCTGACTAGATACCCAAACGACCGCTTAGGCATCAATAAATAATTTATTCACTCATTGTGCCCGCTTATTTATTTTAATTAAGTCAGAAATATATTTATCAACACAAAAATAAACAGGAAATTAATAAAATCTGTACTAATATCACTATGGACGCTTTTTTAATTTATTTCCATTATTTCAGTGTGTGTTTCGGGCGTGTTATTCAGTTCTCTAAAATACGTTCCAACATGTTTTTGAAAATATCGTGTACAATAGCATTACGGAACAATTGTTTTAAGGCCTTGCCTTGGCGTTTTAATTTTACTCATATTTTTATCGCAGAATTAACCATAAAATCCACAAGTGTTAAATATTTGGAGAAAATCTGACGACAAAACTGCCGCCTTTCCGATTATTTTCTTGGTAAAATATCGCAGTGTCTACCAACGGGGCGTCGCGAAACAACTTTCTCCATTCGAAACTTGCATGTGTTTATAACTAGGTTACCTATTACAGTAACTTCCTCAGCCGTTACGGTTCGCACTTAATTGGTAACTATCTATATGCCGCGTTTAGATATAGCTTAGCTAGTCGCTAATCGCTCCGACGGATCAATTACTTCAATTGCCTGAAACAGATTCGTAGTAATTTATGACGTTTAACTCCAATTAAACATAAATTAACCGTTCTGAACTGTTGAGACAAATTAACTAGAAAAAAAAAAGCGAATTTATCAGGCCCAGAAAATAATAACTTATTGTTAGTAGTTCGGAAGCCATAAGCTAAACAATGTTCTGCTGTCTATGAGTCACTTAAGTTCACCTAATATCTGATTCCTCTCGAATTGGTGTTTTGATTAGTTTGCAACGATCAAACTGGGTGGCTATCAGGTGAGAAGTCATATTTAAGGGCGTAGGCACCTTAATCTGCCCTTACTATATTTAGGTATGACCGCCTATAGATTCAGATTGCACACTTGTCATTTTTTTATTCAGGTAAAGTACATGACCTATAAGTGTGACCTGAAGGCTTCGCATATCAGCGCATCCTGGAAACCGTACAAGTTTCCTTTGCGCTTACCTCATCATTTACTCGTTACCTCATTTACTTTGAAATGCTAGGTGGAGCAACCCGAATTGGAAACTAACACGTATTTAAGCCAACTATAAGGTGACTATTTTTGTCTAATGCACACACAGATTAACAGCAAATCGACCGAAATTGACGAAAAAGCACAACTCAGTGTTTAACGAGGCATTATAATATAGGGTGGTATTTATTAAGCCACCTATCGGCTGATGAACCGCTATCAATTCTGATGGCAAAAGGGGTAAAAAAAAGGATGGAAAAAAATTGCTCCGTTCCATTTGCCGCTGTTAAGCCAAACATACGATATATTTGAACAATGTCTATATTACTTGTCAGACTATAAATGTTGTTATTTTTCTATGTGAAATTCGAAGGTAATCCTCTAACTTTCATACGTTTTCAAGTTACTCTAAGAATAATATATCACCTAATAAACATATCACACTAAAAATTAGTATGTTCTTGTACGAAATGCACCTTGTATACAGATATGAAAAAATATACTTAATGATTTAACAAGATATCATATTAGGTACAACTTATTCCGGAATATATTATTACCAACAATATAATTCGCTTAACTTCAGTAGTTTAAGAGAATATATTCTTCGGAAATTTATTCCAGAGTTCCAAAAGCAAATTGTGGCTTACTCGTAAACGTTGTTTATGTTTATGTCGTACAAAGGACATGTTACCGAAACCGTGTAGTTGAAAGTCATTGCCGGGAGTCTTAGCCTCTACAACTAAGAATACCGCAATAGCTCATGGTTACAAATTGTCAGTTTAATCTACCTAAAAAACATGACGAATGCTTGCAGTAAACAGGCTTTTCATGTAGTCGATACGCTTTCGCTACGACCTCCTCTTACTTTTTGATCCATTGATTTATTTCGGCCCATTAAAAATGTCTAGGTCTTTCGTTGGGAGACTCGTTCAGCTAGTTTTTGAGACACTCCCCCCGCCCCTTCTACGTCATATGTGCTGGTATAAATTTTAATCGCCAGCAGTCGGAAAAGATAGTAGTCTTTTAACCTGAGGCCTGCAGAACATATTGGATGCTAAAGAAGTCCCTAATCAGGCTCTTGCAAGGCGACCTTTGCCCCATGTTGCCTGCTACTGTTGTAGAAAACGCTAACTTCACGTTATCTATCGAGTTTTCTTTGTTGAATTCCTTCACTCACTTGATACAACCGAGCCACATACAGATCTTTGTTGGCCATTTTCTCCTTTGAAGCGTTCGCCAGTGTGCAAGGCCCTCCTAGTCTCACCAAATTATATAAATACTGTTTTCAGGATAGACGTTTGGTCTAGTTTAGGGTTTAAAAGTAGCTCGTCCGGGACTGCCGAATTTAACCTCTGCCTTATATCAACGTAAAGACGGCATTCTTGTCACCCGTAACAATTTTGCGTTGTAATTTGTTATTGCAATTGAGTGCGGTGCGATGCCGAGCAACATGTTAATGAGAAGCCATGTTTTTTATGCGCTTCACCCAGCCTATAAAGCGCTCCTAAGTTGTGAATGCATGCCTTCAGGATGTCTGATGAGATTCGAATGTTTGCAGCTTGTATTTTTGGCTCATTTACGAGCTGTGAACTATCCTCTTCAACTTCAGATGGTTGCTCGGGGGTGTGGTACATCTATCAAGTCCAAGATTGTGCCTTTGATCTTACTAAACCCTTCCAAACAGTATCCTTAATTATAAAACCCTCGCTGTAATATGCCAGGCTGCTTCGGCAGTGCTCTCACTTCGAAATTGAATAGCTATTAGAAACACATTCTTCTTAGTTAAATTAATCCTGTCTGAGAAAGTAAAAAAGGTCTGAGTTTCAGGTAAAATCCCGTAGTAACCATTCAAAGGGCTTGTACCTCTGACACACGTAAACAGAGGAGAAGCAAACTAATACTGAAAAAAAGACCATTATTGATATACTATGCAGGGTATGTATTTAGAGCACTTAATAAATCTAGAAAGACAGACAACGAATTTCAGCAAAAGCTCTATAAGAGAATATATCAAATGTTGAGAATATATATGGTTTGTAATTTTTTGGTAGAATTATTCCATTATTATTCTAGCCATGATATTATATGATACGTAGACAACAATGTCGTTCGTCCAGCTGTTAAATATAGTTTAGCGTATAATTTTCTTTATTAAAGCTTATCATTATTATTTAGAAGAAATTAGTTCTTTGGCAGTCATTTTACTTAAGTCTGGCCTAAACTGCACTATCAAGAGATTAAATATAAATCCAAAAATGTGTAAAAAATATCCAAACCGTTACACTCCATCCGAAATATATTCAGAATTGCCGAAATCGACCGTCCTCTTCACAGACAATAAACTAGAAGAACGGAACGTTGCAGTTCTAGAAATGATATCCTATGAGGTGCATCTATGCGCTGAAGGGTTTTTAAGTATCTTGGGCTAGCCTCTTGTCATATTGAATGGCTATTTCTACTACTTATGTAGTTGCCCACTATCATACATTGGGCGCTGCTGCTTCCCAATTGGTACCGTGCGGCGTTTATACGGCCAGAATGAGCCCTAACAGCAGCGGTAGGATAGTCACAAAGTTAATGTCAATATATCAAGATACTATTATTCGAGTGCCAATAGGCGGCAGTGCCGACGTTGGCCAGAGCTAAGCCACTATTCGTATCTGACGCTGCTGCTACAGCCGTCAGCGTCGTTCATTTAAAGACCTAGTTTCAGCTATTGACGTCATCCGACCTGGAGACGTCCAGCACAAAAGCGTGCAGCCACTCACTGGTCTACAGTTCAGCTCACTCAACAATTGGGTCTTGGTCCAGTATATCTGTATACAATGAAACTTTTTTATGCGGCTCGTAAATTCTGAGACGACAGCTCCGAGAGCGTGAAGCTGCGACGCCAGCGGCAGCGGCAGCGCCAACATGTACGGCGGCATAGAGAATATAGCAAAACCTGTGACCTATCGCATTGTTTTTCATGTTTCTTCGAGATGATACCAGGATTGAAGGTCACTGTGGCGCTTAGGTTAAGTGTTATTTTTATAACAATAACATGCACAGTGTTAGTTACGTAGGGGGGTTCAATGTCTACGTTGCCCCCACGTGTTCTGGCTCTCGCTGAGCCAAAAATCTGGCCCTCAAAGTCTACCTCCGGCCTGGCCTTCAAGGCAAATGTAGTCGTAGACTAGGCTCATATAAAGACATTATGTATCCAAGCCATAGGCTGGGGCATATTATCAGAGACCTAACACGGATAATAATCTAGGCAACGCAGGTAACCGGCCCGCTATTAGATACAAAGACGGTTTTCGTCGATCTTTTTTCAAGCTGAGCTTCATCGAGGTTGGCAGGCATGAATAGTCTGCAGGCTACTCAAAATCGCCAAAAATGGAAACGTGTGCCAAAACTTGAATGCACATGTTTCTAAATCGTCACCTGGAAGCCTTCCTAATCTTTCCGTTTAGCTAAGATCAATAGATAAGCCGGTATGTCGATTCAGTTGCAGTACTCTCAAGCTAGATAATTACGCGGCCTCCAATCTATGATATTGTCCAACATAGCAAAAAGAAACCCAAATATCATCCCTCAGATCCTTTACTATGCCACGTGGGGCGAGCTATGCTAGTTGGAATTAGGATTTGCATGCAAGTCGTTGTTATTAAACGTTATGTGCATCATTAACGTACGTATAATTTCAGGACGTACGAGTCTGTAGACATTTGTATTTAGATTGAATAAATTCACATATTTTATATATATATATATATATATATATA